>NC_133661.1:207532814-207832814 GCF_037893015.1 Macrotis lagotis | reverse complement strand
GATACTTACAAACTATGATCCTGGACAAGTCACTTTAACCCTGTTTACCTCAGTTTCCTCCTCTGTAAAATGAGTTGGAGAAAAAATGGCAAACCACTCTGGGATCTTTTCCAAGAAAATCCCAAAAGGGGCCATGAAGAGTCTGACATGATTGAACAACTGAACAACCCTCCTAAATACTTTGTGATCAAGTGCAAAAGACCATTACATTTCTTCCAATAAGATGCTCCATCTTTCAACTCTGAGCATTTTATTTTCATTCACTGAAATCCAAACCTAGAATTCTCTCCCTCCTTATCTCTTTTTCCTCGCTTCCCTGATGGCCATCAAGTCTTAGTGAAAGTCTTACCTTCTGCAAAATCACCTTTCCCAATTATCTTTCATCTTAGTGCCTTCTCCCTGAGACCACCTCAATTTATTCTGTTTATAACTCATGTGTACCTAGTTATTTGTTAATAATACAGGCAGTAAGCTCCTTGAGAGCAGGGACTATTTTAGTGCAATATTCCCAGGGTTGCTGTGGAAGGTTCAAATGAGACAATATTTGTAAAGTGCCCATCATAAATGCTGATGGTTTCTGAAAAGAATAATGGATGAAAAGAAGAGAGGAATTAGGTTCAAAGTCCAACTTTAGCATCTACTTTTTCTGCAACCATGGGGTGGTCACAATCTCTTTAGTCTTGTTACCTCAGCTATAAAATAAAAAGGCTGGGCTAGATGAGTTCTAAAACCTTTTCTAGTTCCAAATCTATGATCCCATATAACAATAAGGCAGAATTTGGTGACACATGTGAAGAAATGTTAAAATGTATACATAGTTTAAAATGCAGTTGGGAACAAATCTCAAAGAATTATTCCCATGTACAACAAACTCTGGGGAATTGATCTATTCCCTCAAAGATCATTTCTTTCTGCAGGTTTTAAATTTTGACTGCAGTCTAGTAATAACTGGAAAAGTTTCCTCAATCACTGGAATTCTCATAACCCTATTTATCTCTATTCCTTTGGGGAAGAGGGAAGTAAGGGAAAGGGTAAAAAAATGGGAGAAAAAATGTATACCCCAAAGCTGCAAGATAATCATTTACTTCTGACAGGCTTATCTGGGAAAAATTTCAGTCAGAGGTCACACAAAAAACACAAACCTTCCCTGCATTTAGATGGAAAGGGTTTCATTAGCCTGAAACCAAGAAACATTTATAGCCTAAGGAGGCAGCCCAGTTTTTATGCATAGTGTCCAGCACATTATAATAACTAAATAAATGCGTTATCTCTCAATCACGAAGTCCTAGCTAAAGTGCATTTGGCTTGTAAAGTCATTAACCAGCTGCGTGACTTTGTTCGAGGTAATAAACCTTTGTTTCACAGGGTTGTGTGTTTTTTTTTTTTTAATGCAAGCTTCCTCTCTAGGGATGACACAAACTCTCTAATGGCCAAACTATGGACTCCACATACACGCCCAGAGGAGGGGCAGAGGATGGCCATAGCTGCTCAGTTGAAAACAGGAACACGTGCAGAGGAGAAAGCTGTTGTGAACCTGTGAACCTTTCTCGGATTTTCCCAGCATTCTTAGTGAGCAACTACTGTATGGGAAAACCTTGGCTCCCATTCAATTTGTTCCATGTTATTGTAACCATAGAGAAGTCTCTTAGCACTTGCACCTCCTGAGAAAGTCAGTAAAGGACAAGATGGGGGTTAAAGAAAATAAAAAGCAAGGAGGAAAGGATGTAGGGTTGGTTAAAAATAAACTTATCAGATGAGGATTAAATTCTGAAAATGTTATCTTGCCCAACAGGAGAGTGGAAAAAAAAATAGGCACTTCAAGGAGAGCTTGGTCCACAGGATGAAAAAACCATAAAAATAGGCGGAAATGCCCAAAAGTAGATGCCAAACCTGCAAAATGTAATCATGACTGCTTTTCTCAAGGTGCTGCCTTTCTAGGATTGCTCCAGCCAGGATTCTCAATGGCTAGGGGAGTCAGAAGATCTGAGTTCAAATTCTAATTTTATCATTTCTAAGTGTCACAATGGATAGAGGGCTAGTCCTGGAGTCTGGTAGACTCATCTTCATAAGTCATTTAACCCTGTTTGCCTCATTTTCCTCAATTATACAATTAGCTGGAGAAGGAAACAGCAAACCTTCCAGTATCTTTGCCAAGAAAACCCAGTTGGGGTCACAAATAGTCAAATACAAGTGAAAAATGACTGAACAATTACCACTTTTGCCTGGGTGACTCTTAAGCAAATAGAATAACCCCTCTGGTCTTCTTTCCTCAGCTGAAAAATTGATAGGGGTCAGGGGAGTGGGGGGGGGTGGGGTTGGGAGGGATTGGGGGGAGAGAAAGGATGGTCTAAGTTTACTTCCAGTTCAAATCTCCAATCCTTTGATTTTGTATATTCAATAAACAACTTATATAGTGAGATTGAAATGTGAATTGTGTGAAAGATCCCTCTGAATTTCCCAGCTCAGTGTCTTAGGTATGGCAAGAACTTCTCAAATCCAGACAGCTGCAGTAGGAAGGAGGTTAAGAAATCATCTAGTTTAGAACAAGCATGATCTATTTGTAGAAGATGATACTTCAGTTAGAAGGGTCTTATGTGTGGTCACATAGTTTTTATTGGCAGAACTGTGCCTAGACCCCAGGTCTATTCATCCCTATGGTACTATTGACCTCTTTCACCAAAAATACTTTTTATAGTGTATGTTAACAAATATCCACATTTCTAAGGAAAATTCAAAGAGAAATATTTATAAGACCCAGAGTCAGATAACTTGGGTTCAAATCCTAATTTTGCCACTTCTCCCTGTATGACTTTGAAAGCAAGTCACTAAAAACAACTTCTTTAGACCTCAGTTTCCTCAACTATAAAATGAAGTGGGGAGGATGAACTGGATGAATGGTGTCAAACTCAAATAGAATTGTATCCCTGGAATTCATAGTCTTAGAAAACTCCAAAATAATGTTTTTAAATTGTATTTTTTTACTTTGTTAAACATTTTCAAATTACATTTAATATGGCTTATGCAGTAGACTGGAGTGTAGGGGTCCAGGTGTGATATATCCAGACTAGATGACTTCTAAGATCCTGCTTTTTATCTTTGATCTCCACAATTTAATCATTTTTTTCCTTTCTATTTTAAGGAGGTAGTTCATCTTCTCCAGGCTGCACTTTAGATTTCCTCTACCATCCTGAAGCCTCACCATGACTCAGTTCATAGGTCATGATGTTTCACTTCAGCCCAAGAATTCACGCATTGGAAGTACCTCTGTCCCTGCAGCCTCTCCCTCCGATTGGATGGTCCTCCCAGAATTTCCATTTTAAAGTTCTACAGAGTTCTACAGACTTTTCTGGTCTAATAGATCTTCAGACTGCACTCTGGACTTGATCATGCTCTCAAACTGACACTACTCCTCACCATTACTTTTCAGCTTTCTTTTTTGTGTTGTATTCCCCCACTCTAATGAGGAGTTCCTTGAGGGTACAGACTGTCTGTCTACTTATATTCCCATTGCTTAACATAGTGGTTGGCACTTACTATAGGCTAGTTGACATCCCATCAGTTCTATTAACATCTGGTCTTCCCACTCCCGGGCTCCACCACCTAGTATCCACCTTTAAAATGTAAGCCCAAGGAAGAAAAGCTCTAAATGGGTAAATGATTCAGATATAAAAGGTCATTAAGATCTTTGACCCAGCAGTACCCATACAAAGTCTATATCTCAAAAAAGATCAAGGAAAAAGAAAAAAGTCACACACACACACACACACATACACACACACACAAATACATGTATATGTATATATATTTATAGCAGCTCTTTAGTGGTGGCAAAGAATTGGATACTGAAAAGCACCCATCCCTTGGGGAATGGATGAACAAGTTTTGTATGTGATGGTGATCCTATACTATTATGCTATAAGAAATGACAGAATATTTCAGATAAAACCTTGGGAAGTCTTATATGAACTGATCAAAAATGAAGTGAGCAGAACCAGGAAAACATTCTACATAGTAACAGCAATATTGTAACAATGATCAACTTAAAATCTTAGCTATTCTAATCAAGATTGATCTAAAATAATTCCAAAGGTTTCATGATGAAAAAGCTATTCATTTCCAGAGAGAACTGATGAATTCTAAGTGTAAATTGAAACATAATTTTTTCTTTCTTCCTTTTGTAAACGTGAAAATGTTTTGCATGATTTCATATTTATAATAGTATCATATTTCTGACCTTCTCAGTGGGTGGGGGAGGGGATGAAGTGAGGGAAAGAATTTAGAACTGAAAATAAAAATTTTAAAAAGGAGAGTTCCAATTTCTCCTCAATAAGCATTAAAAATAAAGGGCTGAAACACAGATTTCAACATAGCCTAGTGTTTATTGATTTTTGCAGTACTGAAGTGATTTCATTTCACAATTTAAGTCGACCTGTAGACTTGGCAAGGACAGCATACACACATTTAATCAGCCACAATCCAAAGGTGGTGGTGACCAGCACCCACACAGCCTCAGGCAGGCTTTGTCCCTTTTGAAATCACAAAGTGGTCTTTATAGATTTTTCTGAAAATACTGAAGCACTGAAATGAATGGAAGATTATTTACCTGTGAGTGATACAAAAAAAAAACAAAACCAGCTAGTTTCCAAAGCAGTCTACTACAGCAAGGTCAGCAAAATTGCTGGGGGGGGGGGGGGGGGCGCGTTGCAACTGGAGGCCATTTTTCAACTTTCAGAATGTACTGATGGTCTCCCAAAAAGCTCCAGTAACTATCTGGAACCTTTAAATATTCTTCTAATTCAAAGGTTCTTAACCTTTGTGGTGTCATGGATAATCTGGTGAAGAAGACTATGAATCCATTCTCAGAATTGCTTTTAAAATTCATAATTGAAGTAAATGCTAAATTTTAAGGGTTAATGAAAATAAAGATGTAAATTTTTCCCATATGAATTCATAGACCTAATGAAATCTGTCCAGGAGACCCTTTGGGGCTAGGTGAACCCAGTTAACAGTCTTTGCTCTAAAATTGCAAGGAATTTGCTACAAAATTGCAAGGTAAAGACAGCCTTTGAAAAACAAATGTTTGCAACTCTCCATCCTCACTTGAACGCAGTCATTCCAAAATGGTCCCTGGAGTGGAGGGAAACAAAGGGTCAGAAGAATTGAGGCTCTGCCTACTTGTAGGATCCATCTGAAGGGGAAATAATGCCTCAGGGCAACTAAGCTCTACAGATCTCTCTTCCTAACTTATATGTAGGTAAATCCTGGCTTGTGTTTAAAAGGCATGTGTTTAAAAAAGGGGGAAGGGAGATATATTCTCTTCTCATATCAGGCTCACTCTTACAAATAGCAATATATCAGAACCAATGTTTAAACTCATTGCAGTGCCTAAGGGAGGGTTCTAAATTCAATACAGTAGGGAAATCACAAATGTTTTCACTCCAGATGGCAAGTGCTACTTAGCTGTGATGTGTGTTCATTCACCCCTTATAGCTAATACCCAGAATCCAAGAGTAGGGCTAATAATGTTTAGTACCAGCCAAGAGATGCTGCATCTCATTAACCCCTTATTGGTAGTTTGATAGTTGTGTTTCAGTCATGTGTGGCTTGACTTGACGGGACTCCATTTGGGATTTTCTTGGCAAGGATACTGAGTGGTTTGCTATTTCCTTGCCTACTCATTTAAAAGATGAGAAAACTAAGATAAAGAGAAGCAACTTGACCAGGTTGATACAATTAAGTTTTGGAGGCCAACTTTGAACTCAGGAATGGGAAGACGACTTTAGGACCAGCACTCTCTCCACTGTCTCTTATCGATTTAAAATTAACTTAAGAAACAGGATGGCCCTGAGTATAGTTAAAAGCTTGTTGTATTGGCATCAATCAATCAATATCTATTAAATAACTAGTATTTGCCAGATGCTGTGGGTTTGATTACTTGCTGGATAAGCTTGGGCAAAATCACAACTCTTCTAAAACTTATAGCAATGAAGAATGAAACTACATCCACTTTCCTCCCAAGACTATTATGAGGAAAGCACTCTGAAATTCCAAATAAAAAAAAAGCCTGCTGGATTTGAACTCCAAGCTCTGCTTTGTGACTGCAGAGAAGTCACTTAACCTCTCTGAGGCTGTTTTCTTATAAGGAAAATGGTATGGGTGACCTAGATAACTTCTAAGGTTTCTTTTCAATTCTAAAACTATGATTTTTTTCAGACAAGGTTTTCTGACTCTACAGAAGCACTGGGGATTCTGAGGAAACAAATGAACAAAAAAAACCTTTTGCATTTTTTTCTGTTGGTGTTCATATTAAATGTAGAAATAATTAATACAGATACACTTGATCTCATGTAATGGTCTTATGGACTCCTTTGACAGGCTAGTTAATACCTAAAGACTCATCTCAGAAGGTGTTTATCTGCATTAAATAAAAATAGAGGCATCTGGATTGTACAGTGGATAGAGCACTGGCCCTGGAGTCAGGAAGCCCTGAATTCAAATGTGGCCTCAGACACTTTAAATAATTGCCTAGCCATGCGACCTTGGGCAAGTCACTTAACCCTATTGCCTTTCAAAAATAAATGAGTAAGATTACCAAGGAAAACAATTCTACTTGAAATCTTTATCAAAATACTTTTTAAAAAATTTGTGGCCCTCTGGCTCCAAAATCAACCTTAAAAAGATAATTTAAAGGAAAAGGCAGCTCAAATGTTTTTTTTTTAAAATACAACCATGTTTATTGCTCTTTATAATGACTAAAAACTGTTTTAAAATTGTCCAGAGTCAGGGCAAAAGGTCAGAAGGACCCTTCCTCTAGGTATTCACTTTCTCATCTTGAAGATGAGTGTGTTGAACTATATTATCTCAAGGGTATCCCCGTTCAGCTTTAAAAATTGAGGACTCAAATGACATTTTCATTTTCTCTCCACTAGAGCTGGCCCTATGGCAAAATATCGTACTCTCTTACCTAATCCGGGCCATTTAACAGGTAAGAATTGATGGATGGGTAACCCTAAACCTGTTCCCACCAACTGGAAAAATGAATCATTTGTTCTGCTCACACTGACTGCAGACTTTCACATTTGAGGAATAACATATTTGGAGATGATAGAACAAATTTAAAAGATTCTTTTATGAATGTTTTAAATGTATCAGCTACTTTTTAGACTGATGGGAATGAGGAATAGGGGAGAACACTAGACAATTCCTGTCTTTAAATAATTACCTAAGACTCGTTATTCTTTAACTCTGAGATTCTCTAGTCATACAGCTATTCATTCTATCATTTCAGGAGTTCAACATTAAAAAACCCAAGGCCATTTTTGGGGTTCCCTCACCAGTTGATCATTTCAATAACCAAGCAAATCTTTAAAAAGAAAACACCTTACACCTCTATATTATGTGAGCTATTTTACAAGGATTGCTGAATCTATGTGAGCATTTCTCATCACTACTTCTCTTAAAGAAAATAGTAGGATTAAATGATCAGACATAATAAGGACAATTCTGCCACCAAGAAGTCAGAGCAATTAGAAAAAAGGAAAAGATATTAGTTTCAAACATGATCCATAATTTAGACAGTTCTGCATTCAATTGATATTAACTACTCTACTGTATATCTATTTACCGAACTGAGGTAAGACTTTTTACTCCCATGAAATTGGATCTTTGGATCAAAATTCAATCTACTGCTAAGGGCACTGCACTATTTAGATGATGTAATGGTTAGGAAGGCTCTTAACATTTCCATTGCCAGGAATACAAATGAAATTGATTTCATTATTCACTAAATGACTTTCCCTTGGCAGTTTTCAGTCCTTCCCAAACAAGGGGGTCTAAAAGAATATCAAAAAAAAATAGGCCCTGGATATATGGTTTCATCTCATTCTGTTCTGGGCTTGATTTTTAGGGGGATACTTCAATCACACAAATCAGCCTAGGATAAAATAGATTATTTTAAACATTTATTGTATAGTACCTTTCTCCTAAGAGTTTAGGTAAGATATAAGAAAAGTCAGACTTTGGACAAATTAAAGGAAAAAACTTGGAAAAAAATGAAAATCAACTCATAGTACCAAGGCTATACTGTTTTAATAGCCTGTTAATCAATCTGTATTTTCTCTCAGCAATCAAATTCCCCATTAGTACATATGAGGAAGACCTCTCTTACCTTTAGAATAGGTAATGGAGTGTTGTATCACCATTGGAAACTTGCTTAACCTATTGGTGCCTCAGGCAACCAAGGTTATAAGTTGCAAGAGATAATGCTGATGCATGGGTAAAGGAAATCTCTCACCAGAAGTTCCCTATTCTTATGAAATCATAGATCATCCCCCCAAAAAAAGAAAAGGAAGAAAAATAAACCCAAAGCAAAGTAGTCAACTTCAAAATATATAGTTACTACTCATCATCAGAAAGTTAGTAAACTCTCTTTTCTCCCACTGTGATTTTTTAATTTATTGTCAGGGATCCTATTTTAGTGCAATTGAAGCTACATTCATCAGGACTAAGTTTATATATTCTTAATGATCCAAGTAGAGAAGAAGAGAAATCTTATTTGCTCAGTCTTCCAACTAATAATGGTTTACAGCATGTTCTATAACACTCTGCCATTTGGTGAATAATCAGCTCAGTATCATTCACCAAACCAATTATGACACCAGACTTTATCTCCTGGGATCACGTATGATGGTTGTCTACACACACACACACACACACACACACACACATACACACACACACACACAAAGTTCAGGGTCTTTTTTCATGGTGTCAAAATGGGGAAGAAAGGGACACATTTTGCATATGTCCAAAGACATACATAGAGAAGAGTTTGATGTGGGGCCAAGTGGCAAAGCTAAATTTGTAATTTTCCCGCCAGAAACCAGCATTTCTACCAAAGGTGAAAGTTTCTCATTTTTGCACTTCACTATATGGATAAAGAAATGAGACTATTCCAATATACAAAAGGGAACACAAGGAGGTATACCCAAGAAAGATAAGAAAGAGCACAATGGTGTGGGAAATGGATGCTTAGGATGAGGGAAATGTTTGCTCATAGAGTTACAAAGAATACAATTTTTTCCTTCTTCCAATTTCACAATTACACCTCAGTAAATACATGATCTCTGTAACACTGACAACAGAAATGAGACTGAAGTAGCAAGGTCTAATCAAAATGCTGACAGTGGGAATGAAAGTTGGTAGGGATAGACAGAGTCAAGTGACTCAACATAGGTTTATTTTCCCAGGAATTCTTTATTTCTAGTTTCTTTTAAAAATGTAGACTTTATTTTTTACCCTATTTTCTCAAAGGAGGGTGGCCTCATTTTTTTTAAAGGGGAAGACATTACTAATTTTCTTGAGCTTTCTTTCTGACCAGTACCAGTGGAGACATATAAAGTCTGAAACCCAATGAAACCATGCTACTATCTACCTCTTGACAGAGAAAGGATGGCTCAAGGCTGAGAAATATAATTTTGGACATTGTCAATGCAGTTCTTCGTTTTGACAAACCATGTTATACAATTTTTTTCTTTTTTTTTAAATGGAGGAAAATGGGGAGAGAAAATTTTTGTTCATTAAAAAAATACTGTTAACCAGAGATCTAGTTTTGTTTTGTTTAACATAATTATAGATTGGTTCTAAGGTCCAAACAGATTTTTTTACTCTTAGATTTACAACACTATCAATGTTGAACTTCCAGGCTTGGCTAGACTTCTAGGGAACCAGTCTCTTGAAGGAAGAAAATAAAAAAAGGAAGTAAATAGTACTCCTATCTCATGCAAAGTTAATATTTTCACTTGTGCAGAGGCAAGAAGTCTTATTTCCAAGACCAGGAAGAAGAAGAAACAAAATGAGAAGCATCCAGCCAACAAGGCCAATTATGAAGGTGTTACAATGACAAGGACAGCCTTTGTAGAAAGAATGAACACATACATGAGTTAATGCCACAAAAAGCTGTCCCATAATGTGTAGCTGAGAGGTGCATTAGGAACACTAAACTCTTTCCTTAGGCCAACCCCTCAAGTTGCTTCCAGAGGCAGCATTTCTTGGTAAAGCTTCCTTTCAATTTGAAAAGTTTACATAAAGTGCAAATAAGATTGTTCCCTCCCCTTTGCTTCCATGTTCATTATTTTTACAACTGGTGTAGCCAAAGAGTCATCTGCTAAACTTGCTAAATGGGTCATTGCTCAATGGTATTTCTGGAGTAGGCAAGTCTTCAAGTTCTTCCGAAGTCACAGAGAGTGTCTGAAGATGAATAGAGTCCTGGCAGAAGATTGCTGAGTACCACAGGCAAGATAAGAGACACAAATGGTGCATTTCTAGCATGAGGGAAAGAATATCTTTCCCCAAGTCAATGAAGAGGTCATCTTTGGATCTTGTCTCTTGCAGAGAATTCAGGAGCAGAATTTTTGAAAGAACAGTGCCGACTGATCTCCAGGTCAGTCCTCACTTCGGGAGGTTTCCGTCTTCCCTGTGTTGGCAACAGAAACAAGAATTGTGGATTAGAAACTGGATTCTTTCACAGTTATAAGGGAGGAAGGGGTGTATAGATTAATTTATGTACCTGTGTTACAAACTACCTCATCTAAGCTTTAAAAAAAACCCTAAAAAAAAACATCATTGCGATAGGGTCATTCTTACTAGTTCTTTGTAGGACTAGCTGACCACTAAAGCAAATAGAAATTTAAATATTTTCCAGTCACTTTTTTAACCATGAGGGTACTTTGACATTTTTTTCAGAAATAATATCTAAAGCAATAAGCACTTATTAAGTACCTATTATATATGTCTGATACTATGTTAGGTGCTGGAAAAATAAATACAGAAATTAAAAACTAGTCCTATCCTGAAGAAACTTATAGGGTAAGATCAAGCTCTGAGGACTACATAATAAATGTGAGTTATCATCATCTCCCCTTTCATTCCTACAAACATCATTTGTCAGACCTTGCTACCTTAGTTGAACTTCTGTTGTTCATTTTATAGAGTTCATAGATTCACCCCCAGCTTTAATTGTGAGCCCATATTTGTGACTATATGAGGACACTTTCCCTCATCCTATGCCTCCATTTCCTATACCACTGTGGCCTTTCTTTTTATTCTTCTCTGGAAAACTTTCTGTTCCCTTTTATTATCTAACTTAGATTTTTCTCCCATATATGAAGAAGAGGAGTGGGAAAAACTTCTATTTTTTTAGTTGGAAATGTTAGATTTCTAGGGGAAAAAATCACAAGCTTAGCTCCACCTTGACTTATGGTTTTAACCTTTTTAAAGACTCAGACAAGAGTTGCCACTGAGTCTTATTTGAGTTATTTTCTACTATTCTAAGGATCTAATGAGTAGATGCTTTATAATTAATAAAACACAATAAGAAATATAACATCATTATAAAAATGTCAAGATAAACTATGTTGAGTAAGAGGAAGCTATGATTGCTTCTTAGATCATGTAAACAAAAATAATGATTTTTTTTAAATTAAAAGATCCAAGACAACTTTGGAGAAATCTGTTAAGAAGACTCACCAATTAAATTTCTGAATTTCTTTTTGGCTTCTGCTCTTTCCTCTGCATCAAAGTACCAAACAGTCATAGCATACCTGTGAAAGACCAGGGAAATGGATTTAGATGAAAAGAAGAGGAAGAGAAGGTAATAAGATTCTCATGATCTGAAAACCAAACACTAAAATATTTCCCTCCAGTATACAAGAATTGTTCTAATTTTACTTAAGAAAGATTTATTAGGTTTACTTATATTTATTACTATCATGTAAAATTCTCAATTCTGCTTTTCTTTCTTAGACAAGTTTGCTGTCATTTCTCTCAACCCATAATAAAATAGTCAATAGGCTACCATGGAATAGCCTTCTAATTTCTGATAGGATAGTTTAAGAACCATTTTCTTATCATTTCTACATCATCATTATTCCAAAAGGACTTACATATTATTTTTATTGGCTTATTATCAGGTTAGTTGTGGTCCAAGGTATTTATTAGCTATTTGTAGAAAGCCAAAAGAACTGAATTTTTACCCTGGCTTTGCCAAAACATATTGTGTAAAACCATGAACATATCAACCTATAAAGAACAGGGAGTCTGATTTTTCTACTCTCTATTTCAAACTAACATATATATATATATATACCATCATCATTTAACTTTCTTGGTCCTTTGTTTCTTCATATATAAAAAAAAAGAGGATTAGGTTAATCAGATGAGAATGGAACTAATATAACTGCTTTTGTTTAACTTTAGTACAAATCAGGAATGGGGGAGTTGCATTGTTTAAATAAATAAAAATGTACTAAAATATATAAAATAAAAATAAAGTTAAATGAAATGAAAGATTTAAAAAATTTTATATTTGATATTCTTTTTGGACTGATTTTTCTCTGCTCCCCCCCCCCAAAAGTGAAGGGAATTATAGGGAAACTAAGCCCAGCCAACTTAAAAGTAGTACAGTTAATGAATATTTGAAATTGAAAGCTCTGGTTTCCATCTAAGAAAATAAGTAGGGGAAGCTAGGTGAAGGAGTGGATAGGGCACCAGCCTTGGAGTTGGGAAAACCTGAGTTCAAATTTGATCTCAGACATTTGATATTTAGTACATGTGTGACTTTGGACAAGTCATTTACTCTCATTGCCTTGCCACCGCACCCCCCCCCCCCCAAAAAAGAAGAAAATAACCACAGTATGATTCAAAGTCACACAGGAAGCCAAGTCAGGACCTCAAGTTTCTTCATCTGCAAAATGAGAATTAGGGGTTGGGAAGAAAGTTGGACTACTTAATTAAGGTCCTTTCCTGCATTAAAAAAAATGCAATCTTGTTTGGAAATGATGATTTGATTTGGTTATTCCAGAAGAAAATCTGTTCTTGGGGGTCATTCTCAACATTTTACCTTGTAGCATAAGAAGGCTGTACTTCATGTGGGTTTCTGCGATCTGACCAGAAGAAGAGTAGTCTGTCAAAAATAGGTTCCACATCTGCTATAAAGGACTTTCCTTCTGGGAATATCCGAAGGATCCCACCATGTAGCTGAAAAACATAATAAAGGTTATTTCCTGATCACAGATATAATTCCCCAGCTGGGATGATCATATTAGTTAATACTGATGAGGAAAAGGGAGCCCGATTCCCCTACTCTCTTTTCTAACAGGAGCCCCCAATCATGTGTATGGATGTGTATACACTCATATTCTCCTTTGGAATACCATATCATTTATCTATTTTGTGACTTAGTTAAATCTTTTCATCCTACTAAGGATGAGGAGCAACATTATATGTGAATAAACAGAAGTACAATATTTTGAGGCTCTTCTGCTAAAAGGTAGTGAATGCCATTTGAAAACCTCTAGGACAAACTCAGGTACAAATATTTGATAGGGAGAGGGAAAATATTTGTGCTTTTATCAGAATAGGGTAACAATCATTAGAATAAAGAAACTCCTCGGGATGGTACTTTCTCTTCAGTTCAAAAAGTCTTTGTAAGTGAACTAGAAAACTGTGAGTTTACTCTCAGTGATTCATTAAGGAAAAAAAAAGGCAATTGATGTATTTATGATCAGTTCTCTAAACACAATGCCATGGTACCATTGCAAAATTTTGGACAATTAAAATTTTAAAAAAAATCATCACTTTTCCAAAATCTAACATGTGTTAAGGGATACATTTTAGCTACATCATGTTGGGGGAAGGAAAGCAGAGATGAAAAAGATGAACTTTCCCCTAGAGTTTTCATCCACTCACTGTTTTTCTTGCTGGTTTAATAGCTTCTCTGGCCCCCAAACAAAAACCTTAGAACTTCTCTGAGGCAGCCTGTGTCTGACCCCAACTGACAGGAAACAGAGATGCTACAGATTCGGAAGCCAAGTAAGCTGGAATAATTCCCTCACTTCCCAAACTACTAAATCATTCTTGAATTTTCAAAAATACCTCAATCCATATGTATTAGTTTTTAAATCTGGATAAGCACACACACAAGTTACACACACATTGGAGAATATATAAAATGAGCCAAGACTCCCCTGGAGTTCATACCCATAGTAAACCATGGCAAGTGGCCACCGATGAGATATTTCATTCTCTGTGAGAGAGGCTGTGTGGGAAATTTTCTCTTGGGGATGCTTTTATATCCTAGAGCCTCAGTTTTGTGAAATTCTTTCAATATTACTGTTGGGAGGAAAAGTGTATTTTGTTGCTACTAATTAGATTTTGACAGTCTAAGTCACGTCAGCTCTGGCTGGGTCCAAGGTTTGATCTCCATGCTCTTAAAGACAAGTAATCAGGAGTGAGAATTTTTTGGTGGAGGGGGGTTGAGGGGGTGGGGGAATACTCATTCAACTTTACAATCATTATTTTCAACCTTGGTCCTTTAGTCTAGTTTTTCTAGGGGGAGATAATGGTGGAAGATAATGAACATCTTAATATTTTCAGAGTTTTCTCCTTTTCTAAATTATATTTGTTCTACCCTCAAAAGTTAATTCTGAGCATAATCCTTTCCCTCTGCCCAGATCTCAGTGTACATTTATACATAGTCCAAAAAGGCCCCAAAGTACCTTGGAATCCCAGTTCTTGTTCAGATAGTAGATGCAGGTGATACAGCGCCCATCTCCATTAGGGTTGTCTACATGTCGAACATAACCAGTCCCATTCCCAGGATAGCAAGCCACCATTGCCTAATAGATAGATGAGACAGATAGAGCATTATTAAGGGTTTGTATTGATCTAATCACTAAAGGATATAAATAAAAATTGAGCAAGACAGTCCCTGCCCTCAAGGAGCTTATGTTCAAAAGGGAAAAGATAATATATAAAAGGGAGATGGGGAGTTGAGGGATGGAGAAAAGAATATGTACAGTGATATCGGGAAACCTGGAGATCAACAACCTAATGTTGTCCAGACAGAATTCTATTAATATAGGGTGTCTCAATTTGGACTTCATATTACTATTTAAACTTTTGTTTATATGCAGTCTTTGGCAAGTGTTATGTGTGAACAATGAGTCTTGCCCTTTTAAAATATAAATATTAGGGGAGGCTAGGTGGCACAGTGGATAGAGCACCAGCTCTAGAGTCAGGAGTACCTGAGTTCAAATCCGACCTCAGACACTTAACAATTACCTAGCTATGTGGCTTTGGGCAAGCTACTTAACCCCATTGCCTAGCAAAAAATAAAAAATAAAATAAAATAAAATATAAATATTTATTGGACTTATTTCTGTGCCTCTAAGAGCAAGGTGGTTGGGAGGTCATCTTTTACATAAAGAAGGCCTCTTGGTATATAGATAAATTTAGCAATTGAAAAGGCAAACCTTGTCTTTAAGAAAGCCAACTTCCCTATCTCCCTAAATCCTAGCAAGATATGACCTACCCCTAAGTTTTGTGAAGATCTTTTAGCTTAACTGATAAATTCCAAGGTCAGGAGGAAGGAGGGGTCTTTCCTGAAGTTAATGGAATTATCCATAATGATCCTTCCACTCTCCATAGAAGTGACACATCAGGGAACTCCTCTGATGAACAAGTACTGAAGACCCCACCTCCTGACTGTGCCAATGTAAAAATATACTCTCCAGTCCCCCACCCACCCCACTCCCTGCAAAAGCTTCTGTGAGCTAAGATTTTTGAGCTCCCTTTTCATGCAGGTCTAGAAAACAAATAAGTATGAGCCATTAACCTGTCTTTCAAAACCAAATTCTACATAATTTTTCACAAGTAGCTTACTGTTTTTGAAATAAATTCTCCTTTGATCCAGAATTTTCAGCCTTAAAAAACAATCCAACTTATTCTTGCACTCACTTTGCTGAACACTATTTCCTAAACTCAAAACCAACAGCAGTGTCTTTTTTCATTTGGCAGTCTTGGAAGTAAGTCAGAAACTGAAGTATCCAGGTGAAGTCAAGGTCTTTGTCACTTTAAGAAGTTCAGGGGATAAAAATATTATGTTTGAGATCACAGGCATGACAAACAAGGAGAAACATCATCCTGAAGTCATGGGGACTAGGTTGTGCATCAGCAAGGGTGCTTTATGCAACTCTGAAATCATTGAGGTGTTTTGGTGGGATTTCCTAATAGAAAGGGTAACTAACTTCTGAAATAGGGTCACAGCACAGAAACTGATGAAGAATTGTTTTATTTAGTTGAAGAAATAAGGCTTTAAAATCAGAAGACCTGGGTTAGTAACTGTGGTTTGTCAACATGACATCATCAGGGAAGTGATGCCATGACAACAAGCACATGAACTGGATTTGAGTGAGGTGGGGCTGTGCTAGGTCACTGGTCTCACTTTCTCCTCCAGAGCCACCTGGGTCCAGTGACCAGATATGGATCAGGACAACTGGAGATGATCCTGAATACAAGGCAATCTGGGATAAGTGACTTGCCCAAGGTCACATAGCTAGTTCATTTCAGGGGCCAAATTTGAATCCAACTATTCATTGCACCTCCTCCTAACTACCCAATATTTAGTAGCTATACCCTTGGACAAGGGTTGAACTTCAGTTTCCTTATCTGTAAGATGGAAGATAATAGTAGAACTATTTACTATTTACTGGCTCCCAGGATTGAAGATCAACTAAGAAAAATATTCTTGGAGGGGGGGGGGGATAGAGAAAAGATAGAAGAGAGAGAAGAGTAAGTAAATCCTTGTTAATTTTGTTTTTTAAGCAAAGTACAAATGGGCAAGACCTTTAGGACAGCTAGAAAGGATGGAGTAATGAGCCTGGAATCAGGAAAACTCATATTTTTGAGTTCAAATTTGATCTTAGACACTTAATAGTTGTGACCCTGGGCAAATCACTTAACTCTTATTGCCTCAGTTTCCTCATCTGTATAATGAACTGAAGAAGGATATGGCAAACCATTCCAGCATCTTTGCAAAGAAGAAACCAAATGGAGTCATGAAGAGTCAGACACAACTGAAAAACAAAACTGTTAAACAGGGCTCAAGATAGGAGAATGTGGGTAAGAAAACCAGTTAGGGGCAATGCATCAAATTGGCAGCAAAGACACTAATATATCGTTGACTCACAGATCCAGACCTGGAAGGAGTCTCAGAGGTCATCTAGTCAACACCCCCTCCCCTTCAGTTTAAAGGGAAACTGAGACCCAGAAGATAAAACAGGGGACTCAACTCAAGATTCTGTGATTCTATATTCATTACTCATACCTCATCCTTTGAAAAATACCTCCCAAGTACTCCACTTGCTACTAGCTGTACACAAGCCAAAGGACAAGCCAGATGAGTAATCAAACATTTCTGAAACCTTGTTATTTTTTTCTTCCAAATCATTTAGATAGTCAAGAGCTGGAAAAAGAACCAGAAGCCAAGCACCAACCCTAATGTGAATTACTAGACCACACAAAACTTGATGATGTCATTTGTGTAGAGGGAGAAGGTAAGAAGATTCAGCTAAGAATCAAACCTATACTTTATAATCAATACTTTTAAATTAATTGTTTATTCTGAACATAACAAACATCAACTAAAAGGAACATTTCCAGAATGGAAAAAAATGCACAGCTTAATAAATTTCCTTTTAAATATATATTACAGTATAAATTCAACCTGTAACTTTCAAAGTCTTATTCTTGACCATTTTTTCCTTTTTTTTATGTAGGTCATTTCCGTGACTCTTTTCATTTATGCCTCTCTCCCTCCCCCTTCCTCTTTTCTTTATTTGTTCCTTCCTTCTACTTTCCTTCTTTCTTTTTCTTTCTCTTCTCTTTCCCTCCCTCCCCCCTTCTTCCCTCCCTTCCTTCCTACCATAAATCTATCAATACTGCCCTTCTCCTCCATTGAAAAAGAAAAGAAAACCCTTGTCACAAATTGGCATAGTCAAGCAAAACTTTCCCACATGAGCTGTTTCTGAAAATGTTCAAGGTACTTTTTTTTTTCTTGAAGCATATCTCATTAAGAAGTTGTACATCCTGAGTCAGGAAAATAGATTAGCAACCCAGGCTGGAGTCCATTTCCTCCTAATTCAGTTCCTATCCAGTTAGATCAGTAGTTCCTTCAATCATTTTGAAACTTTGAGCATACACATCTAGCAAGATCTTCAGGTCATATTTCCTGACAAATGAAATCTCACCCTCATTGGGGTAATGGCCAAGGTGATGCTCAAGACAAAGAAGGGATGCTAGGACAGTCAGCTTAATCATTTATTAGAATGCTCCCAACTTCTTCCCCTCTGTTTCTACTAGAGTAAAAGTATATAATGACCAAGAAATTGAATGTATTATTTCACAGTATCACATCATTTAAGAAAGAATAAGGGGATCTAACAATGACTAATATTCACATAGTTCTTGCAAGTTCTTTGCAATTATTTCTTATGGTCCTCATAATAACCCTAGGAAGTTTTCATTATTATTATTACCATTTTACAGATTTGGGAAACTGAGGCAAACATAGGTTGTGTGACTTGCCCAGGTTCACAAAGCTAGCAAGTGTCTAAGGTTAGATTTAAACTCAGGTCTTCCTGATTCCAGACCAGGCAGTCAGGAGTACCAGAGTTCAAATCCGACCTCAGACACTTAACAATTACCTAGCTGTGTGGCTTTGGGCAAGCTACTTAACCCCACTGCCTTGCAAAAACAAAAAAACAAAACAAAACAAAAGCTCTGTAATCACAGATTTTGGGTTGGCATGGGACCTCAGGGACCATCTGATCTCACTTCCCTGTAAGGTAATTTGTATACTTTTAGACTAACATAGGCCGCTAGGTGGCACCATAGTGCACAAAGTGAGGGCCTGGGACAGGTAAACTCTCAAGTTCAAATCTAACCTCAGATATGTCTTAGCTGTGTGACCTTGGACAAGTCATTTAACTGTATTCACTTCAGTTCCTCGGAGGAAATAGTAAACCACTCTACTATCTTTGGTGAGAAAACTCCAAATGGGCCACAAAGAGTCAGACATGTCTAGAAAACAATTCAACATCAAGAAGTAACAGAACAGTCAGAATTTGAACCCAGGCCCTCTGCCTCCAAATCCAGAGCTCCATGAAGATGGTGAGGCTGAACTTTGAAAATCAAAAACCAAAATCTCCAGGAATAGAAGACATTTAAACTGCCACCCTTTCAGAAAATCTTTGGGTAGGTTTCAAAGTGAGAGCCCTTTTCCTTGCCTCAATGACGAATAAAGTCAGTATGTCCCATGAAGGCTCCCAACCAGTAAGTAGTGCTAGAAGAAGAAGAATCACTATCCAAAAGCAATTCCCTATAAATCACAGAAATGGCTCACTTCCTAGAGAACCCTTTGATCTTACATTCACTCTACCAAATAGAACACACATGTTTGGAGTCACATACACACAGCTAGCAATCACAATCCAGGTGTTCAATAGTCACTTATCCAGCTCTGCTGAGGGAGAGATCCTGGGCTTTAATTACTAGCCATGTCACCTCTGGGCTTCAGTGAGCTCACCTGTAAAATGAAATAATTGGACCAGATGATTCCTAAGGGCTGTAGACCAGTTCTAAATCTTAGGATTAGCTATGACCAATTAAGAGAAGTCTGTTTTCTTGGAGCTTCTGTCAGTATCTTTGAACACAAAGAAGCAAAGGAACATGTAGAATTACCTGTGGAGAGGTAGGAATTATGGAAATTTAGAACCTCTTTCAATAAAAGAAGGCTTGAGGTCTGTGCCTCTTTCTGTTCTCATTTTTTAAAAAGGGTGCCTCAAAGGCCAGCTTTTCTGTGTGTTGGGAATAGGGGGGATGAGATAAGTAAGATATATTATTTTAAGAATTGTTGACAGTGTTGGCAGTAGATTTCAATATGTAAGAACTCTTACATTTCACTGATGTAGGCACTACCTCTTCAACTTCTTTACCCGTTAATTGTAGTGATTCTTAAGGTGGAGTCTATGATTTTTTTAATAACTATATTTTAATATGATTGGATAATTAGTTTCCCATGTAATCCTATGCATTTTATTTTATGCCATTAAAGACATTTTTTCTGAGAAACAGTCCCTGTAGGCTTCTGCCAAATAAATCATATCACAAAAAAAGTTTAAAACTCCTGTCTTAATTAACTCTGAAAAACAGGAAAAAAAATCTTCTAGGAACCCTACCATCAATGGGAAGCTCTTTTTTTCCTTTTAAATGTTTTATTTGCTATGACAAATTAGAATTGAGCTGAACACTCTAGTTTTAGAGTTTTGTCTTGCTTATAAATCTTGTTGAGAAATCTGAAGTTAGAATATTCCCACCACCACCACACATTGCCCAAAGTCATTAAATAGTATTTTAATTTCTAATTACATGCAAAGATAGTTTTCAACATTCTTTTTTTTTCCATAAAATTTTGAATTCTAGATTTTTCTCCCTCCCTCTCCCCAGGACAGCAAGCAATCTGACATTTGTATATATACAAGTTCAATCCAAAAATGGGAAGGTCTTTACCTAAGTATTGGCTTTTTCAGACTACAAAGAACTGGCATGCTACAGAAATTAAAACTTTTGCTAAATTTCCATGGATCTTATGGGAAGAGAAAGGAAGTTCCTAGGAACAGTAATTGCAAAGGTAAAATATTCATCCTTTCTGGCTTGCACCTGATATGACTTGACTAAAGCTTGAAACAATGAAAGGAAATCATTGTGAGCCTCCTAGAGCCTGTTGAAACTATATCCAATTTTATCAGTCTTACCTGGATCAGTGCCATAGGAGATATAGGTCTGGATTCCCAGTTATTTGCCTGGAATTCCCAACATGTTCTAAAGTAACCTAAGAAGCCCAAACAAGCAGCCTGAACATTATTTTTGTAACTGGCCATGGAGAGTGCCAATTTGTTGCACAGGGCCACCACAAACACCAGAAGCTGAGCCAGTCAACTGAGTTGCTATCTCCCACCTCCCTTGAGCTGGGAGTTGGGATGCAGGAGCATAGGAAGGAGGGGAGAAGACAAATTCAAGACAATAAGAGTCTTGCCAAAGTATCTGGATTATACCAAGACAAACACACAAAGCATTACTTGTAAGGATGCTCTTGAGTTTTTAATTTCCCCAAATTCCAGGTTATACCTCTAGAAATGGACAAGTTATAATATTTTCACAATTGATTTAAACCATATCTTTGTTGGCAAAGGGGACTCTCAATAAGAAAACTCTTCTCTGTAACTTTTGGTTTTAGCAAGTCTCCTGGGGTACTAGGAGGTAGATGACTTGCCCAGAGTTCAATTAATGAATCTCTTAATTATCTCCCTACCATACTTCCCCAACTCTGAAGCATCATTATCTGCCCCTCAGGGAAGCTTGGATTCACCTTTTGGGAAACTGGAGAATGATAGATGAGTTTTCACTTCCATCTTGTTCCAAATAGACCTCCCCCACACTTCCTAGCCATCTCTATATCATATTGTCCACACTATGCTTATTGTCCTCATCTCTCTACTGGAGACCCCAAATACATCTAAGAGAAAGTTAATTCTGATGGGTAAGGTTCTGCCTTATCTTGTCCAGCTAAGTCTCAGCCTAGACATCTCTGCACCATAATGCAAATCCCCCACCCCACTTTTCCCTAGCTCATCTTTATATATTTTCTTCCCCCATTAGAAAGTAAACTTGTCATGTTTGCTTTTATTTCTATCTCCAATGTTTTAGTACATTGTCTAACAAATATACAGCAGGCATTTATCTATTCATCTTTGTGTCAGAGATAAGACTTGAACCTAGAACTAACTTTCTAAAACTATGCCATATGGTTTTTCAAATAAAGAACTTAATTAGGAGACGGTAACCTGGTATAAGCAGGAGTTTCTACTTCCTTACTCCCAATCTATAACTGCTAAGGACCTCTGATCAAGAATTTTGGAATGCAACTCCACAGCTCCTTTTCTCTGAGGCCTAACCAGACACCAATAACAAGCTCCAGGAATCCTAAACAGGGTTAGGACCAGGTTTTAGAAACCATTTGGTCCAGATAAAGAAACAGTCAAAGTAAACTGACATTACAGAATAGAGATAATATTTTCTTATATGGTTAAGGAAGAAATGTACTAGAGGTCATCCTCTGCAATCCCAATCCATAAACCAACATAAACTTCAGTCAAAGAATAAAGGATCATTGAAAAGAAGAAATTCAAGGAGGAGCACACTACTAAAACACAAATATATCCATTTTTGTTAAACTCTCCATTGGAGGAACTAAACCAATCTACTTCTTAATGTTCTGGATCCCAAATTCTAGTCATCAAGTCTCAAAGCTATAGGTATAAACTCTAAGCCCATATTATTTTCTGGCCCCCAAGTTCAGAGCAAATTACCCAACTAGCCCCAAATTAAGAGCAAATTACCCAACACAGCCAATTTAGAGAGAACCACTGCTTTTTGGTCAGATTCCCCTCAAACTTGTCAGCCAACATTTCTTCTTCCTAGTTTTAACCTTTTACAAGAGGATCTCAGATCCCTTGGAACATTATCAGTGGCATCACCTCTAATCAATCGATTCAATAATCAATAAACATTCATTCACTAAGAGCCAGGCACTATGATAGGAGATGGGGAATCACAAGGCAGGAAAGGGAGCTTACAACTGAAAAGAGAAGACAACATACAAACATAGACAAAGCAGGATATATAGAAAGTAATTAACAGAGGGAAGGCACTGGAAGTAAGAGGTATTGAGAAAGGTTTCCTGTAGAAGGGGGGATTTTAATTGGAATTTTAAGGAATCCAAGGAGGTCAGTTATGGTCAATAGGAGAAAAGGAGGAAAAGTATTCTAGGCATGTGGGACAATCAGAAAGAATGCCTGTAGTCAAGAGATGAAACATGTAGTTTGTGGAACAACTAGGAGTTCCTTTCCCCATCCCCAACTCAATAGATCTTATAAAACAGATACAAGATAACCTTGGGGGGAAAGGGTATTAGCTAAGGATTCAGAAGGTGACACGAGGCTAAATTTTGAAGGAAACCCAGAGATTTCCCAAAATCAAGAGAGGAGAGGGAGCAGGAACATTTCAGGTCTATCAAAGGCATAGCAAGATGTTGCAAAATGATACAAAACTTTTGTGTTTGAAATGTACTGTTTCAAAGAAGTTTGGGAACAAAAGGAATGACTCTGGAATAAAAAAGGATTCTCTCGGCATGGCAATTTTGGAAGAAAAACAAATGAAGCTACTTTTCATCTCCAAGCCCACAATGTTTACAGTAGCAATTGTTTTCACATATAGTTTGGTTTTTAGCTAGCATAGGTACTGAGGATCTTTTAAAATATTTTTTTTATTGTTTTATAAGTCTTTTTTTTTAAGATCTTTTAAAATGAAGTTTTATTTAAGGAGGTTCCTGGAGCTTAGGGAATTTTGACTTAGCAATATTCAGGCAAAAGTTCCACAAATGGTAGCTGCATCCCTTTGGAAAGACTTACTACAGGTCTGTATTGTATTGTATTCAGGCCAAAACCAGTGCTCCTGTTCCAATTATATCAGGCCACTGGGTTGGATGGTTCTGGAAGAGATAATGAGAATGATGTCTTTGCAAAACAACCCTTACTTTAATCAAAATTACTTACTTATCATGACTTCAGTTCCTTGATGTTATGGTCTTCTTTGTGATTGAAAGACAATTTACTATTATTAATTAAGTAACCAAACTGCCTCGTGTAATATGAGAAGACCTGAAAGAGTCGAGGTTGTTTAATGGTAAATAAAACCGAAATAGTAACTTCAATTATTTTCCACTTGACTAATGTCAGGAGGGGGAGGAAAATAATGAAAAATAACCTTTGGAAACCTTTTGTAAGGGCAAGTAATTTAGACCTAGAAAGGAAATAAGATGTATGTTTCTTCTTTCCCTCTTTTTCTATTCTTTAATTCTCCCCTTTTCAGGGGGGGAATTTATCTTTATCTTCAAGAATCTCTTTATGAATCCAAAGTTTTCTTTTAAGTACCTTCATAAAAGATACTTGGTTCTACTAAGAGAAACTAGTAATGAATAATTATTTTGGGGGGAGGGAGATAGTGGGGGAAGGTATTGATTTTTCTTAGCTTTCACATAGCAGGCAACTGACACAAAAATTGACTAGCATCAGATAATTCCTTCCCATACATAATCAATACATAGTGAAATGGAAAACCAACTGAAAAACATGATAATGAAGATTGCTCATCATTCTTAACAGCTGCTTTAGATCAAACATTTTAATGCTCACTTTTTAAAAGAATGAGACTTAACTAAGAGTAGATCTCCTTCCTCATCTCTGCCTCTCCAAATTTTCCTCTATGACTTTGACTGGGGAACTTGAAGTCTTTCAATAAGATTTCTCTGTTTTCCTTCTGTTTCTTCTCTATTTTTTCTTCTCTTTCTTTCTGTGTTTCTTCTGACTGTCTCTTGTCTCTGATTCTCATTCTTTTCCTTTCCTCTCTTCCTCTCCCAGCACCAACTTTTTTAGTCTTCTCTCTCTCGGTATTCACTAATTATTTAATTTATTCAAATACCAATTTCATCTACCCTTCCCCTTAAGTCTCTAACTTTCTTCATCTCTCCCAACCCTTCCCAAGAACAAAATTCCTGGCCAATCCTAAAGATCGGAGGCTGTTAAAGCCTTTGTATCATTAGCGTCTAAGCACTGGGTAAAAGACTTAATAAATGTTTATTGAGTTGAATTAGGTGGTGATTCTGTAACTATTATTTTGTTATTCCATGTTAGACAGAGGCTAAGGAGGAAAAGTGAAAATCACTGAGTATGGGCTTAAAAAAATTCTCAGTAAATTCTGGTTATTTAAATAATAACAAGTATTCACAAGACAAATATAAAAGGTCACCATTAGCTAGCAACCTCAAGGCAGCTTGGTGGTAGAAGGAATTGAGTGTCAAGCTTGGAGTCTGAAATACTCATCTTCCTGAGTTGAAATCTGACCTTAGAAACTAGCTGTGTAACCCTGGGCAAGTCACTTCACCCTGCTTGCCTCAATTTCCTCGTCTATAAAATGAGCTGGAGAAGGAAATGGATCAGATCACTTTAGTATCTTTACCAAGAAAACCCCAAATGGGATTACAAAGTGTCAGACATGACTGAAGTCATTGAACAACGACAGCAGTGTCACCTCGGTATTATATCACCCCACTGGGAAACAATCTCTTTACCTGACAGATAAGCAGGGGAGACAGAAGAATTTCTAACACTCCAAATGGTAGTTTAAAAAAAATACTTTGTAAATCTTTAAAATACTATTAGATATGTGATTTTTGTTATTACCCTAGGGGTGTTTAAGTATTTCTCAGCTAAGAGGATGGTAAATATTAACTCCATCTAAACCTTTCAGAAATCCACTATTTTTCTTTCCACTACACCCCTGATCCCATCTAGGTTAGGAAAATCAAAAGGTCTATGATAGTGTTTCCTAGACAATATATAAGCTATGAAGAATTGGTTGCTTAAATTAATTATTGCTTCTGCTGAAATGACACGACAAACAAAATGGGGGGGGCATAAAATATCTCTCCCCAAAACAGAACATCTTTCTGGATTGGGAATATAAAATTCGGGCCCTCATCACTCCCCTTTTAATTTTGGGAGTTTTTTAAAGTAATTTTTTTTGTAAACACTAATATTAGCATTCCAGTCCATCTCCATTTGGTCCAAGTATCTTCCAGGTGAGTCATGTTCACTGTAATCCCCCAGTGATACACCCGACATCACCCTTCTTTTCTCCACTCCTCAGTAGAGCATTAAAACAATCTTCAATTTGTTTTTCTTTCAAATCTCCAGGATAAACTTTCTGGGAATGATTCCAGTAAAAATTTCGGATAAAAAAAAGACTCCAAACCCAGCTGTGTCTACCTTCCTCTTTTATCCTAATCCAGACATCCCCTCCCCCCCAAAAAAAGTTCATTCATTTTCTTCCAGTATATATCCGGAGGGCAAAATGAGGGAGGGGGTCTCCCCATCTTCCCTCCAGAAACCGGATCACCGATATCCCCCTTAAAAACAACAACTGAATTTCAGTAGAAAATAAAGGCAAGGGAGAAATTTAAATGAAAATCAGCAAGGGGCTAAACAATTGGAAGTCCCCAAAGCTTTGTAGGTCTTGGAAGAGCCTGCGCCTCTTCTTGGCTCTAGAGCTGAATGCGTTGGGAAGACAGAGGAATGTTTTGGCTAACCCACCCCACTGGTCCCGTAACCTCCTCCCAATTTATTCTCACACTTGTGTCTCTCGGGGTTGACATTTTTCAGGACCTTGACTCCCCAGTGAACTTTCTTTCCTCGGTTCAGTAGCATCCCAAGCCTCAGGGCTACAGGACTCTGCTTTCAGTTTTTCCAAGTGGAAGAGGAGGCTCCTTTCCCATTTGGCCCCCTCAAAGCCCTTCCCCCTCCTTAACCCTTCCTCCCCCCCCCCCCCAAAGAAACCACGGGAGACCAGGCATTTAAGAGGCCATTGTCATTACTTTCGGGTCCGAGTTAATGACTTTCCTAGGAGGAGTTTCGGCTACAGCCCTCCAATTAGCAACTGTAAACAGTCGCTGCAATATCGATTTATCAATAAAAGCTGTTTTGGTTTAGGAAGTCGGCCCCTCCGCCACGGAGGCCTGGCTCCCCGCCAGCGGGATGATGGCTTAATGACAGGGCTACGTGCAGTGCGTGAGGGTATCAGCAATCAAACACCCAACTTCGTTCCAGAGAACACAGCCGAGAGCCTGCTGGGGGTGGGGAGGGCTGAGCCCTCTCCGCAGAGTCCTCGGTTTGGCTTTCACCTGCCCCCTCGCCCAGTCAACAGCCCATTAATGCTGTCATTCACTTCGTCTAGCTTTCCTTATATCCTGGAAAGCCTGTCAACTCTGGGGTTTCCCCAGCTTTTAAGTTACACAGAAATGAAGGATTTCACCGCAGCCTTCTGGATTCCTCCCCTAGTTACAGAGAAATTGGCCCAGCCTCTTTTTCTGATGTCCCCCCCTCGGGCGAACTTAAGGGTCCTTCTAGCTAACTTTTTCTTTTTCTTTTTTGGTCTGGACTTAGCTCCCAGTGAGGGAAATTCCCGCTGCCAATGCAGACCCACAACTTGGATGAAAGGGCAAATTACTCTGGCTACTGACAGAAATGACTAATAAACTAATTCCGTTCATGTATTCACAAAGAAAAGCTAGTTTTCTCTCCCTTAGAGATTAAGTATGAGTCGGTTCAGAAACTTGCAATTCCAGAGAATTGTGTCAGGACAAAGCCTTTGGATGTCTGAGGATGGCTTTCTTTATGCCATTCTGCCTTTCTTCATGTCGGCATATTAAAAACAAGTTCGTAAGTGAAATTTAAACCAATACCAAACTTGTTACTGAGAAATCTGCATTTATAAAATTTAAAAAACTAATGTACATTATTGTTAATCTGAGTTACCCAAACAAGGAATGAAATTTTAAAAAATCACTTTAAAAAAACCTAAAGGCTTAAAAAGTAGTATTAGTGAATTTCCTTCTGAAATTAATCCTCTAAGCACAGCGACAGCAATGTAATTAAAGAGGACTTGGGGATCACCAATTAATGAATATATAGCTCCATTAATTGGTGATTCCCAAATCCTGCTAATTAAACACAGCTTCTTATCAGTTTCAAAGCTTTTCAGATTTCAAGATTTCAAGAATATCATCCAATCCATGATGTACCTTATTTTACAAAGGGAGGAGCTGAGGCCAGATGTTAAATACTTATAAGTAATGTTTATTAATTGGTGACTCACATGAATATTATCAAAATTAATCACCATAGATAACTTTATGAATTCAGAGTGGGACTTTGAATATTTTTAATGCTATGTTCACACTGTATCCTCAATATAAAATGCCTATCACCCCCTCACTCAACTATCTGTTTTCTTTTTCAGAAGTGTCTCTTTTTACTGCACATATTAAAACACCAGGGATTTAAAAGGGCATTATCTTGATGGCATCTGCCAAATCTAGAACAGAGAAAGAATTGCAACTCTAATTTTAATCCCATGAAGGAGTAGTTAAATTAGTTTTTATCAAGTCCAGTATCCAAATTTCTCAACAATATATTTACCTTACTGGACTTAACATTAAACAGCTTAATTTTGGTTACAAAGGACTTGACCCTGTGTCTAAATAATACAGCAAAATTCTCAAAATATGTAGATTGGCAAAATATGTGGGTAAAGTAGCTTTCTCTAAGTACCTGTGAGTATTGATTTGTGACTCTAGCAGCCTTGTAAATGTAAAATAGTTATATTATCTATTATCTATCTATGGTAAATTAAGACCTTTGCAAAGCTTCAAGTATGAATTATTATTATTATTATCACCAACTTCCTGGCCTATCTAGTATGCAATTTTCTTCAAATTGATTTTGTATCTATCGATACAAAGTATGATCCCAAGTCCTGAAGATACTTTAAATATGCCTAATGATTTGGTTTAGAGGTCAATTAGTCCATATCCTCTTTTACAGATGTCAAAGGTTCTCTTCAAGAGTAAAGAAGGAACAATAAACAATAAGTGAGGAAACCGAAGCTAGAGCAGTTAAGGGATTTGCCTAAGGTCATACAGGTGTTAAGGCTGAGAGAGAGAGAGAGAGAGAGAGAGAGAGAGAGAGAGAGAGAGAGAGAGAGAGAGAAACAAACCCAGGTCTCTTGTCTCCAAACCCAGGGCTATTGTTTTCTGGTTCTGGTGACTATCCTTGGTAGAACTGGTTGCATTATTCAGCTCTTTCTTATTCCTACTCCTGTGAAAAGGAAGTCAGTAAAACTTTCAACTACTCAGTGACTCTTCCTGTTGACCTGGGTGAAAAACTTATTCTGACTTGGGTGCAAGGTCAGTAAAATCTTGGATGAGGGACAAATTACTCTGGGAATTTGAAATAAGAGACTATTGATAGAAATGTCTAATAAACTAGTTTTGTTCATGAATTCAAAGAAGAGTTAGTTTTCTTTCCCTTAGAGAATTAAATGAGAAAATGGACACATAGCATAATACAAGTCTAATTTGACAGAGTAACATTTAAGCCATTCTAAGAATGAAACCTTAATTTTTCCTCAAAAACAACTTTAAAAAAATCTCAAGTTTTTCCTGATCGGATCAAGAAAAGTCACTTGTGATTTTACAGAGAATTCAAGCTCTACCTGGTGGATATGTATCAAAAAAAAGTGTTATGTTGAGAGGCAAGGGGGAAGGATGTGCACCTGAATTACTCAAATTAAAGGACAATTTCAACTGAATCACTGATGTCAGAGGATTCATGGAAGAAATGGCATTTGAAATAAGGGATTTCAACAGATAAAGATGTCAAAGAGGGAGAAGAGGCAGGAAGGAGACATTCTAGGCCTAGGGAATAGTAAGAGAATGAAACAGGAAGATTAGGTAGCTATTTATTAAAATAGTAAAAGTGAAAACCTAAGCGAAACCAAACAGGAAAAACCAAAAGAAGCTATTTGAAGTAGATGAATATTGCCACTTTAGAATTAGGTAGATCTTATCAATTCATTGAATTTGAGAAAGAAGAGAGAGAAAACTGTATCAGAAAGAAAGTCAAAACATAACCAGAAGAGACAGGCAACACCACTGCATTTGGTATTATGAGCTGCTTTTCTATATTTGAGTCCTGCCTGCCTCCATTTATGCATCATAAAGAATAAGAATGAGGGTCATCAGAAGCCATCAAGTCCAAACCTATAATTTTAAAAATAAGGAAACTGAGGCCCAGAGACAGTAGTAATAAGTATCAAAGGAGGAATTTGGATCCAGCCTTTAAAGTCAATGATTTGTTTTCCTCAAAATTCTATTTCATGGAATGCCTTTGCTTAGGGGAGAAGGAACTGGGAAAGTGAGACCATCAACATGGATACAGATAATAGAAGGCTGAGTACATTTGAGGAGATAATGGCTTTGGTTTGCAAATGTAGAAAAGAAGGCATTAGGAAATAAAACATTGGAAGTTCTGGGAAAAGATTCAGATAGAACTATTGATTTGAAAGACATCCATTCACATAGAGAGAATTCAGGATCAACCCCCTCCCCCCCCACTAAAAAGAGAGAAGAGGTTCAAGGACTGAACTGTTCAGGGACTGGAACTGTTTAAGTAGGAGGAAAAGAGGAAACAGCATGGGTATGGGGGGGGGGGAAGCATTAGATTTAGAGAAAAATGGGTTCAAATTCAAGGACAAGTTACTCCTTCATTGGCCTCAGTTTTTCTTATCTGGAAAACACCTGGACCTCTTTTGTTGTTCAGTTGTTTTGTTTTTCAGTCATTTCTGACTCTTCGTGATCTCATTTGGGGTTTTCTTGGCAAAGATGCATGAGGGGTTTGCCATTTCCTCCTCCAGCTCCTTTTACAGCTGAGGAAATAGAGGCAATCAGGGTTAAGTGACTTGCCCAGGGTCAGACAGTAAGTGTTTGAGATCAAATTTGAACTCAAGTCCTCCTGACTGCAGGCCTAGCCAATCTATCTACTGTATCAACCTATCTGTCCAAGGCCTCGTCCAACTCTTAAAATCTATGTTCCAAAGACTGGTCAGAAAGGTAAAAGATCTATCTAAAGGAAATCAAAGAAAGGAGAGGGTATCAAGAAGAAAGGTAGACAACAACCAAAACACAAACATCATGGATGATGATTATCCCCTCTCCCCCCACCCCAAAGGCACTTACCTTTTATTGATAAGATCCTTAGAAGAAACCTTAAAGAAAGTATTTTGGTAAAGTTAGAAATGGGTGCTTTAGAACTGAAGGCAACGACAGATTGCTTTTTCTAGCATTTTGGCAGTGAAATGGGAGATCAGTATAATGACAGCTTGAAGACTTAATAGGCAAAGCTTATTGACTTAATAACCACTTCTTTAAAGGAGTGAAAGAGCAGAGTTGAAGAAGTTCATATCAGATGACCTCAGTAATGTTTATTGTTTTTCAATTGTGTCTGACTCTCCATGATTCCATTTGGAGTTTTCTTGGCAAAGATACTTGGAGTGATTTGCCATTTCCTTCTCCAGCTCACTTTACAGATGAGGAAACTGAAACAAATAGGGTGAAGTGATTTACCCAGGATCATACAGCTAGTATCTGAGATTGGATTTGAACTCATAAAGCTGAGTCTTCCTTATTTCAAGCTGACATCATCTAGCTTCCCCGAAGCAATAATAATGAAGGAGAGGTTTTATATCAGAGTGCAAGGATACATATCAGAAGGCAGAGGAAGAAAGAATTGGGGATTAGAGGGAAAAAATTGGAACAAAGAATGCGATGAGTTCAAAGGAGATGAATTAAAAAGTCTTTTTTTTGAGTCCACTTGAGATTAGACATCTGGTATCTAAATTGCCTTTAGTAGTGTCCTGCTGCTCAAAAGCAGGATCAGACAGGGTAGAGGAAAGAAGAGGGTATCCAAGTTTTCAAGGATAGAGATTATAAAAAAATCACTGACTTTGTTTACAGTTGAGAAGGAAATAAGGTCAAAGGAGAGTTGACAAACTGCCTATGGTGAAAGATAGGCATGTGGGAGAACTAAAGGATTAGGAAAGTTAGGCCAAGAGCTTAGGGCCTCTAAAGTAGGTCCATTTCCATTGATGGTGACAATGATGAGAGCTAAAGTGTAGTCACCAATATGGGTGTAGAGATGGGAGAAATAGGAGATCATGGCATCACAGAGATATAGAGCTGAAAAAGACCTTATCAAGACATGAGGAAACTAAGGTATAAACATGTTAGGTAGCTTGCCTAGGGTCTCATATCAATTAAGTATTTAAGGTAGAATCTGAACTTAAGGCTTCCTTCCAGAGGTACAAATTTTGTATCAAGAGTGAAAGACTTTAAAAAAACCTAAAGAACAATGAGGGTGTTTAAAAAAAAGGTATCAACACAGGTATTCAGATCTGAGTGGATGACAAAGGAAATAGTAGATAATATAGTGTCCCCATTTAAAAGATTAAGGAAACTGAGGTTTAGAAAGGTTCCTAAAGTCACCCAGCTAGCAAATAAAATCAAAAGCACTTTCCTCTTTACCAGATAGATTCTTCCAGAGTCTTAGTACATATGTAATATTAGTTACTCAAATGTTTGTTAAATGAATTATCTACCTAGAGAGAGAAATTAACTTCTCTCTTACCTTTCCTCCTAGTCCCTCTCTCCATTTTGCACACATATGTCCTAAGGAGAAGTTCTATGCATTCCACATCCATACACTTTCAGCATATTAGTATTTTTATAATACTAACATGCTAACACCCCTGTTCAGGCCTGCAAACTTTTTTATTTTGCCTAGAATCTTCTAAGTATAATTGCAGGTAAGAAAAATTCCTAGAGTTTTGTTCTAATAAAAGACAAACAGAATTAAGATGACAACACATATTTATTCCTTAGTTAAATAGGCATGCCGGAAATCATCCATGAAAAGGAGTCAGTGAAACCAAACTCACAGAGACTTTTGGGGGAACATATTTAAACATTGGCAGGCGGAAGGGAGGGGATTCAGTAGATAAGGTTTTTGGTACTTATCCTTCAAAGGAATTTCCTGAAGTGTTTCCAGTCAGGACCATCAAGGGAAGAAGGACCTTTATCAATAATTTCATTATCTTCAGAAAAGGTCCTCTTTATTCACAAAACCAGGGGGTTTTATTTGAGTGGGATCTAGGGAGATAGGAAGACTAGCTCTCTAAAAGACAAGATTCTATCCTTTACAAATGCTAATTTGATCCAATTACCAGAAAGCTTTAAATGAAAGGTCAATTTCCAACCACTTGTGTTATAGAAATCTAAGTTAAAATAAAGATATTTTAGGGGCTGATAGGTAGCTCAGTGGATAAAGCACCAGCCCTGGAGACAGGAGTACCTGGGTTCAAATCCAGCCTTAGACACTTAATGATTACCTAGCTGTGTGGCCTTGGGCAAGCCACTTAACCCCGTTTGCCTTGCAAAAACCTAAAAAAAGTAAAAAAGTAAGATATTTTAAAAGGACAAAAGTCATTGTAAGAATAGTATTGTTAAGTATTTTAAGAGCCTCTAAAGAATGTCTCAGCTTTCAATTCCTTCTGTCTCCAGTCTAGCTTTCACAAAGAATAATTTCCTACTACAAAAATCTAGAGGATACTCCTCTGCTTAAGAATTTGCAGTGTATTTTATCCTAAAGTCTAAAAAGATCCAAACTCATCCTAAAGCCTAAAAAGATTCAAACTCCTTACCCTGGTATTCAGTATCCTCAACCTGCTTGTTAGCTGCATTTTACATCACTTCCTTTCTCTACTTGGAATTACAGTCTGTAGTCTGTTTCTTGAACTCAAAATGCCTCTCCACATTTGCACAGATTGTACCCTGTGGGGAGGGGCAGCTAGATGGTGTAGTGAATAGAACACTAGCTCAGGAGTAATCAGTCCTTAGATACTTCATACCCTAGTAGCCATGTGACCTTGGGTAAGTCACTTAACCCTGATTTCCTCACATGCAAGGATGGGCTCCAGTTGCCCTACTTCATATCTGGCCACTGGACCCAGATAACTCCAAAGGAAAAAAGTAGAGCCTAGCAACCTCTCACTCAAATCTAATTCACATGCATGTCATTGTAATTCCTCCCTGATGTCATGGTCTTCTTCAAGAATTAAAGACAAATAACAACTATCCTGTGGGGAAAACTTTATAATAAAGACTTCATAATATTTTAAAACCTATATATATATATGTCTGTGTGCGTGTGTGTATAATTATCCTTCCTATCTCCTTAGATCACAACCAAATAATATAATAATAATATAGCTTAGAAAACAGTATTATATTTGTTATATAGTAATATATATCATATCATTATATATTATTTAACCCAAGATATGAAGGTCATGCTGACCCCAGAGGAAAGCCAGGGATTACTTCAAGGAATGATTAGGATCCCCACCCAAAGCTTGTGCTTTGAGGTGGGTCAAGTTTTATTGAATATTAGTTAATACTTATCTGTTGGGATACATCTCAAATAGTGCCTTCTCTGGAAATTGTCTTATTTGTGTAGCAATTTATTATTTCTTTCAAAAACTGCCCACAGAGAGGTCACTTTTGTACCCTTGGTTTTACACTTGAAGTATAAAGTACAGTTTTACATTCTAATACTTCCAGAAACTAGGAGTAGGAGGAGTGGGGAAGCCAGCTGTACTTTTGCCAACCAACTTAATGAAGTGTTTTCTGAAAACTTTTTTTTTTAGGTTTCAGGTTTATTTTTGATCAAAACCCCCCCTGCTTGGAATGCATGGGTTTTTTTTTTTTTATTCTCCTAATAATCTACTTGGTTTCCTTGTAGCATCAGTTCAAGTGCCACCTGCTCCTGCCTTACTTGATCTCTTTTTCACCTTTCTCTCATGCCATGAAATTTTTCCAAGAAAATTTATGTCAGGATTTCTCTTTAATCTGATTTTAGTCTAGCCTGGAATTACATAGACCACTGTACCATCTTAGTAGACCATAACAGGGACAATTTTGTTTTGGATTTTAATTTTTTTCCCCCTCACATTTATATCCCCATTGTATAGGGCAATGCTCTGCCCACAAAGGCACAAAATAAATGTTTACTGACTTGAACTGAGATAAGCCTCCACTTTCAATCATTCTCCCGGGTGACTATCAACATTTATTTGCAAGGTTGTTAGCCAGGATTATAGGGCAATTAGGTGCCACAGTGGATAGCATTCCGGGTTATAGACTGGGCTATAGACTCTTCTTCCTAAATTCAAATCTGGTCTCAAATACTAGTTGTCTGAATTAAACAGTTTGATTCTATTTAACTTGGTTTCCCCAGCTGTAAAAATGACCTAGAGAAAGAAATGGTAAACCACAAAATATCTTTGCCAAGAAAACCCCAAATGCAATCACAAAGGGTGGGACATGACTGAAATCACTGAAAAGCAACAACAAAAATAGCCAGAACTGGGGCTATGTTCAAGGTTGTTGGTCAGGATTAGCTAAAGCTCTACAGTGTTGGTTTTTTCTATGCAATAACACAAGGAGAAATCAATCCTAGACTTTTGGCCTTGGTAGCACATTACTCTGATTAATTCAGTTTTATCAGTATAGATAATACGAAGTTCAAGGACTAGTTGTATTTTTAGTGCTGACAATTTCTACCCAAAAAATATTAGTACTTTAATTAACTATGATAGATTTTTTCAACAGAATATGATCAAGAAGGTTAAAGAGATTTGAAATGCTTGTCTTACTAGTTAGTGGATTCTTAGAACTGACTGCAAAATGTTCTTCGGTCTCCTATTTCTCAGTATCTTTTTCACTATTAAACAAATGCATCCATTTTAATTAAAGCATTAATTTGTCTAAATATTTCATCTAACAAGAGTAAGGAGAAAAGATAATTTTTCTAACTGAATTAGTTAAATTTGAGGGGTAGTTTAAAGAGGGTTCTAAATGGTTTAGAACAGCAGGTTCTCAAATTGGACTGTGAAGTCAAATACTAAAACTTTTAATACAGGATATGCTAAATATTGATAGAACACATAAACAAAAGCTCTATGGAGTCCTCAATTACTTTTAAAAGTGTAAAGGGGTTCTGAGACCAAGAAGTTAGATATATGCTATAATAAAGATTTTTTGGCTATCCTCATATCTCTAGAATAGAAATCTGGTAGTGTAACTTTTCTAGTATTCTAGTATTTTCTAGTATTTTGTTTTAAGTCTTGGGTTACTTGGGTTACTGAGGATTACTGTCACATACATCAAGGCTAATATAGTCTGAAACTCCAAAAGATTGGCATGTATGTTTGTTTTAGGAATCTAACTAAAGTCTGTTCTCCAGTCCTATTGACTTATCCTTAGCAGACCTGAATGAACTGGACTCACACTTAAAAAGCAGGAGAGAATTCTATAATTTTTTATTTTGAAGATAATCTAGTCTAACTCATCTCATTTGGCAGATGAAGGAATGCATTTAAAATTTACAACTTGAAAAAATAAAGATTATTCTAAATTTTTGCTTCAGTTTTTTAAAAATAAGATTCTATTGATTTTCTCTTTCTTATATCAAAGTATCTCAAGTTTCCCTCCTTTGCCCCCCTCCCAAAGACCCATCCCATATATGGGGGGGGGGGTTGAGAAGAAAAAAAGTCAGCATAACTAATGGCTACATTGAAAAAGTCTGAAAACATATACAATGTATAACACCTATGGACCTCCCACCTTCATGAAAGGGTGGTTTCAGGAAGAATATGTCTTCATTCAAATCCTATTAGATCTTTATCATTTCATTCATTATGCACTTTGATATTTTGGTGTGTGATTGTTTGTCATTTACATTATTGCAGTTACTGTGTATACTGCTTTCTTGACTCAGCTTACTTCACTCTACTTCAGTTCATATAGATCATTCCCTGTTTCTCTGTATTCATCACACATTATTTCTTATAGCACAGTGATATTCCATTACTTTTATATACCATCTTTTGTTCAGCCATTCCCCAAGGGATGGGCATCTATTTTGTTTCCAATTCTTTGCTGTCACAAAAAAAGGGCTGCTTACAAAATTATGGAGAATATGGGGACTTTCTTCTTATCAATGGTTTGGGGTATAAACCTAGTAATTAAGTCTCTAGTTCAAAGGGCACAGACATTTTAGTCACTTAATTTGCGTATTTTTAAAGATAAAAATTCAAAGTGAGTTTTCTTTTGCTTTGTTCTTAAAGCCAGATCTGCATTTTTCTGTATATGAAGAACTTCCTTTGAGGAAACTCTTATCCATCAATACAGATGGTAAGTACTCTATAATTTTGTGTCCCTGAGCTCAGAGTGATTAAGTGTTGTGCCAGTATGTTTCACAGGCAGGATTTGAACCCAGCTCTACTAGATTCTGAGGAAAATCTAAAATGTATTAATTATACAATCCTATTTCTACTATACTACACTTGCTGACTCTCCAAGGTCTCTAAAGATCTCTAATACCACAGTTCTCTACTAGTCTTCTGTTTGGATACAGGGAACAGAAAGACCTCTGGATCTGGAGACAAGAGAAAAGAATTCACATCCCGACAATAGATGTAAGATCATAAGCAAGTCACTTTGGTTACTTTGTTTCCATTTCCTTTTCTATAAAATTGGGATATTATGTATAACACTTAGCCCCATTGAGATTACTGGGAGACTAATAAGATCTTAGTGGGGTTTTTTGATACTTACACAGAAAAAAATTTATTTGGGATTATTTGCTATAGAAGAGGCTTATGAAAAGGTCTCTTTCGTTCAACACATCCCAAAGGTCATTTTATGATTAAAAGCAAACTGCTAACAAAACATTGCTAATTTGATTTTCTGGACCATGTTAACTGCTTGACCATCACTAAGTTGACTATCACTAAGTGCTAGTTTTATCTGGTATGTGGTCAAATATTGTTAAAATTCTAAACCACTTGAATGTCTCAAGCCTTAAGCTAATTTTCTGTACACCTCCTCCAAAAGTTCCCCATATAGAATTAAATGTTTCCCTGAACTAGGTGGTAAAGAAGATAGAGAGACTTGATCTGGAATCAGGAAAATGAGCTCAAATTCTGTCTTAGACAATTACTAGCAGTATGACACTGGGGAAGAATTTAACATTGTTTGCTTCAGTTTCCTTATGGGTAAAATGGAGATAATAACAGCACCTTCCTCTCAGGGTTATTGTGAGGACAAAATGAGATTATATTTGTAAACTTTGCAAACCTTATTATATAAACACAGTTGTTATTACTCAAATTCTCTTCATTGATTGATAATTTGATGAATAGACAAAATTTAGTCTTTCCCTACACCTAGTCCAACAACAAATCCCTATTTCTTAAAGAATTTGGAGAGAAGAGGTTTAGTACAGTCATTTTAAAAAAGAAATGGAAAGGGAGTCATTAAAATGCAGATGAACTGGAATTTAATCACATGGATATTCAGTTTTCTGGACATTGATCATACTAGGTATGATTAGGAATATCATATTTGTCATGGGAAAAGGAAATTGAGAGTTCCAACAGCATAATCTTGGTTTATTCAATTAAAACACCAGATTCTATTGTAGACAGGTAAAATTCCCTACATAGCAACTGCATGGAAATTCAGAAAAAGATTCATTCAAAATAACCCCTAATATCAATGTATTATTCAGAATTCTCCACTCCAGATTTCTTCATCTCTTCCCTTAGCATCTCCCCTGCACTTTCTTTTCCACAAGCATGCTTCTTCCCCCTTTTCCAATTCAGAAGTCTCACCTCCACCCCCACCCCCCTTTAGAATGTAAACTCTTGGAGGAAAAGTTTCTATTTGTATTTATATCTCCAAAAATGTGTGTCTGGTATACTCATCTGACTCTTTTTGAACCCATCTGGGGTTTTTTTTGGCAAAAGATACTGAACTGGTTGCCATTTCCTTTTCCAGCTCATTTTACGGATGACAAAACTGAGGCAAACAGGGTCACTACTAGAATGGATTTTTCACATAAGTATACAAAAAAAGGAAGGGAATAAGCATTTACTAACACCTACTATTTGCCAGACAGTGCTAAACATTTTACAAATATTATCTCATTTGAAAGCAGTAAAAACAGTTCTTTCCTTCAAGGAGCTTACATTCTAATAATACATACATATACAGAGAGAGATGAGAGACATACAGAATGACAGACAGAGAGAGAGAGAGAGAGAGAGCTTTAAATGACACATGGAAGATAAGAAATGAAGCTCTTTAATTCTAGGGAACTTAAATTTGCTTATGGTAAATTTTATACATAAATTTATTCATAGCAAATGGAAATATTTATTGTATTACAGTCATGTTCAATATCCTATTTAGTCTCATTCTGATTAAGTGTGGAAGGTTTTGCAAATGAAATTACCTATCTACATCTTAAAAAATATTAATCAATAAGTTCAAATTTTATGTAATATAGAATATTCCAAAAAGCACCTAAGATAGAAGACTGTTCATGTTTGGTCTCTGACACATACCAACTGTGATCAAGACACTTAATTTTTCAAAGACCCAAGAAAATCACTAAGACTATAAGTTTGACACTGGAAAGTCTCCACACAGATAAAATCATAAGTCATGACCAAAATAATAATAAAGCATCACAGCTTTTAAAATGATTCCATTTTAAGACAAGATATAAAAGTTGTATTCACATTGCTTCACACTTAAAGTGTGCTCAATAAATGTTTGCTGAATATTTATTCAAAAAAGTTGTAGTTTATTCTAGCCGATACCTTGCAAAAAAAAAGTTGGGAGGGGAAGGGAGAAGGGTGTGAGTACACATTAATATGAGATCACACATTTACAGTGAAAAAAAAACAGCCAAAAAACTCTCAACCATGTAAATAACAAGATAAGACAAGGTAAAAAAAAAAAATCCAACAAATTCTATGTATAATTAACCAAGCTAACTAATCTTGCTTGACTAACGCAGATATAAAACATCAACTCTGAATCTACGCCAAATCACTGGCTCTTTGGATCTCTGCCAAAACCGAATTCCTTAGCTGGATATCATAAAAATGACTTGTCTTCAGTATTTACAATTCTAGAGGCTGTAGACTCAACTCTACACTGGGCACCCTGGCAGTTCCCCAGGGGAAGAGATCTGAATCCACTATTATGCCAGAATGTACCATGTGATTTAGAGCTAGAGAAAAAAATCATAGCTACTGTATGACTACTGAAGAAATGTGTAACAGAGCTCAGTCGGCTAATTGCAACATATGCTGCTATAGAAGAATTCATAAGCCTATTGAAACAAAAACCACCTTTGCCACCTTTGCCACCTTTGGCAGACTGTTGCCATGCAAGCTGACTTTTTCATCTTTAGCAGATGAGATCAGAAAGTTGATTGATTTACCTACAGCCATCAGGCTTGTTTTGAGCAGTACAGCAAGTGACCTCCAAATCACTTCTAAAATATACTGCCATGATTTTTTGCATTTTAAGCTTCTGATAATATCCTTCCCCTCCCCCATAAGCTTCCTATTACCATTAGAATCAAATACAAAATGCTCTGACATTTAAATCTCTTTTCAATCTGTCTCCTTCCTATAAATTATTCCCTTCCATTGGCTCTAAGATCTATTTATAGCCCCCCCCCCAACTCACAGGTGGGTTCTAAGGGTATACTCTACCTCTTTCTACCCAATAACTGCCCAACTGCAGGTGATTTCTTCACTCACTCTTACCTTGAATGAATGAAAAACCATTTATTTAGCATCTGGATGAAATTGATAATGCCATGGAAACAACAAACATGAGCTTGGACAGACTTAGAGATATAGTGGAAGGGTCTGGTCCAAGGAGGTCATGAAAAGTCAAACAAAACTAAACAAGAAGTGAACCAAGCAAGAGTGAAGTACTGGAGAAACAAAAGGAAAGAAATCAATCCTTTCTCCTCAAAGAGCTAAGGTACCAATAGGGGAAGACAACTCAAATGTCACTTAAGAGGGATTGGTGGGAAAGAGGGAGGATAATTTGGAATGTAATGGAGATGGTGACCCATAAAGGAGACTGACAAATGCTTTATAGGAATAAAGACAGTATGGGTTTGATTATGGCTTCAGAACTGAAGCAGGATATAAGTGGTGAGTAGATGGTCAAGGAATAGTGTTTGCCCAGGTGTAGCAGTCAAAGGGAAGAGGCAATTCCAGTATCAGACCCCTGGGACCTCAGAGCAGGCATTGCTGAAGGGAAAAGGTTAAATCCCCCAGAGTTTGGTATCCCTTGGAATCCCAGATTTCTTCCCAGGTACCTCAAGTTCCACCTTCTAATAACATCAAGATTTTTGCCTTTTTTTTTTGCCATGGATTTTTTTGACCACCCAGTCACCACCACTTCTCAGAATGTTTTTAAATATACAATACAAAGGAAACCAAATATACTGAAATACAGTTCTCAAAGTCTAGGATGTCCCAAAAAGTCTTAAGGCATATGCTACATGTAATCTCCTCCCTTTATTAAAATGCTCCATGAATCCAGTAACAACTTCATATTTTCATTTCTAGTATTAGACCCTACCCCCTCCCCATTTAAAAGGGTACAATTTAAAATTATTTGCACAGCACTCACTATCCACCACAATCCTCTGTAGGACAGAGATTTGAGCAAGCTTTTAAAAGTGAAAGGATTAAATGGTGCCATATTGCACCTAAATAAAGGCTTGTTGACAGATAAAAAATGTTTAAAGATTCATATTTATACAAATGCCATTCTATGCCATCAGTGTAAGATATGGTTTTCAAATGGGAAAAATAATAGGCAGGCACAGAGTAGATCTGAAATGGTCAGCAACAAGATTCAAAAAAAGGGGTCAGAGTTGAAAAGCTTTGCCTCACCAGAGGAAGGTAAAGAAAATGGGAGGAGTGAAAAATAAGATAAGGAACACGGGGAGGGGGGGGGGGGAAGTTCAATGTACAGGTAATTAAGAGCGAAGGAATAGCTGACTTAGAGTCAGAAAACATTAGATTCCAGTTCCCTGGGCAAGTCACAACCTCACTGTCTCAGTTTCCTCACCTGCAAAAAATAAGGAAGTTGTACTCAATAAATAGCCTTTAAGATCCCTTATGATCCCATAAAGATGCATATGAATGAAGGTCAGAATTTTATCTCAATTATTCTAAATGAAAATTATATATTTTTTAAGAAAGATTTTATTTATTTTGAGTTTTACAATTTCCCCCCCTAATCTTGCTTCTCCCCCCCCACCCCCCACAGGCAGTCTGTTAGAAAATGAAAATTATATTCAAGAAGAGGTATTAGCATATGTCTTGACATTGTACCCATAAGGAAAGTGGAACTTTTCCAAGGGAGCTCTGGATGAAATCTTCTATTTATATTGTCTCTTCCATAAGACCTATTTCATTTTTCTATCTGTGATATTCAATGTTGAGCTTAATAAAAAGTAAAGTACTTAAGAAAAGCTTCATTCATTCAAAATAAATAAATGAATAAAAATAAAATAAAATTTTAAAATGGCACTCAAATATCCCAAACAGACTACTCCATCCTTAGCTAATATTTTGGGTTTCTCCTCATTTTTAAGATTTCTCAATTCAGCTTACTACCAAAAGGAATGACCTCTTATTACTTCTGCAGCTCAAAACTATTTTTTTCTCAAAACAAAAGAAGCTTAAGTCTAGAAAGGTAGAATGTAGAATTTTTAAGATTCTTTTTCTAAACCTATAGGCTTTCTCTTCTTAAAATTTAAGCAGGTCCAGAGGGGAAAGAGTTTAAAGAATTTATGAGAAATTAATAAAATTAGGTTTCTTTAAGTCTAGGGAAAAGAGAAGGGTTGGCAGCTATAATCAAATTGCTGCCAGCTGGCCTAGCTTCACTGAACACAGAATGTAGGGAAATGGCTATAAACCAGGCAAGAGAGTGAAATAAATAGTATATACACACTTCTGGTCTAGAAAGGTAATTCTACCCTGCAACTGGATAAAGCAAAGAGGGCTGTGAAATCAGTTTCTAGAAATGCTTTGCTTTCCTAGACAGAAACTTCCAAATTGAGCGTCTTCCCCTCAAAAGCCAAGAATTTCTTTTTGTATTGTTTTAAACTACTAAGGTGCTAACTACTGAAGGACAGAAGAAGGTTTATATTTATTAAAAGAGGTTGCCATTGATATGAGTTTAAGGAAACATTTAAGGAAATCTAAGATTATTCACCCAGTGCAGTTCAACCCAATTCACAGATGATAGACAGAACAAGTTGGTAGAAGTGAAAAGAAAAGTCACCCTTCAAAAATGGCTTTTTCAGAGTTCATAGAGATCAAAGTACTTTCCTGAGAAAAATATGTATTTGAGAAAAACAACTGTATTTGCATAAAGATGTGACACATATTAGTTTCAGAAAATACAAGTTTTTAACCAAAATTTTTTTAAGGCTTCTAAATTAATGACATTATTCCTGGCTAGGAAAATTGGATTGTTCAGTTTAAAAAACATGTTTGGGTGACAAGATCATCTTATCAACACCTCGGACAGCCTACATTCACAAATTCCAAGAATAAAAGCCAACAGGTTTTCCCCCTCCACACACAGCAATTTGCTTCAGTCTTTCTCTAAGGCCAGTGAAGAAGTGGTCAAGGCTAGATAGGAAAGGTCACTCAGCACAGAAACAAAAACCACAAGTCTACTCCCCAACAGCAGTTATTGTTGTTTAACTTTACATAAGCTTCTTTTTAATTTAATTTTTCTCTAAGAATAATTCAAGGTGAAAAGGAGAAGTTTGCCCAAGTATTGTTTGACTGGGCCACACAATCCCTTTGCGGGTAGGGAAGCTACTTCCTCACAGTCCTCAAATACACGTCCCTTTGGAGGTGGTCCAGTTAAGGCTATTTGTGATCAACTCAGTTAATAAAGACATTTTCTAAAAATAGTAATGTGAAACACTAGTAAGGCTCTTTTGCCTTTGAGTTTTCCAAGAACTCAGAATCAGCTTCTATGGTTGTTTAAAGAAAAAGTTTGGCAATCAGTGAAATGTGTATTAGAATTAGAATACAGTCAAAAAGATATGCCAAATATAAACACACATATACATATGAACATATAGGTATGTATACAGACATGTTTATACACATTTTTGTAGCATTTTTGGTTTGCTGATGATTGCTGAGGAAGAAAACTGTTCTATAAATTACAATCCCTGTTCCCTGAGATTTATGTAGTATAGTAAAAGGAGAAAGTGGTGACCAATATTTGTCTTGGAGATTTCCGACATTCCTGAAAAAGGAGGGGGCAGTCCTGGAAATGAATACAGGGAGGGTCTCTGAGCAGGGATCACATTTAGAGTTAGGGGGCGCCATGTTGCTGTACATTACAAAGAAAGTATAACCAGGTTTCTCCAGAGGTTCCATAATTAAGCCCCTAAAGATACATTTCCAACAAATTCAACTGCCAAGGTCAGTTTGGGCCCAGGTAACTTAATGAAAGGTTCCCTTAAAATTTCCAAAGTCCCTTATTTCTTCAGCAACTGAAGTCTGACCAATATTTCTGCTTACTTTTTTCTAAGACAAACTTAGCTTCATGGCATTTGCTCCCTCACAAGACACATTAAAACTAAGAAAAGTATATTCCTGAGTTCATACAGATAAATATATGCCTTGGCCTTAGGAAGACTAAGAAACCTATAATAGAGTATCTTTGATTAAGTTTCCATGTCTAGGGTAGAATACTCTCCATACTGGAGGGAAATAAGGAAAAGATAAATAGGCAAGGTTAATGAAAATTCCTAGAAAGAAAATGGATTCCTTTCTACCAAAATTTACTATAAAAAATTTACACCCTCTACCCCCCATAGCTAAAGAGGTTGCTTTATATAACCCTATCTCAGTCAGACTTCTTCTGACTTAAGGAATGAATATATGCATATATATATATATTATATATATATATATTATATATGTGATTTAATTGGTTTAAAGAATAGGAAAACTATAAATTAGAATAGCAGATGAGAATCCAGACAAAGGTATGCATCCTTGTGAGACCTCCTAAATCTCACTTCTTAAAATGGACATCTAAATCAAATTTCCTTGCTCCAATTTCAAAAAGCATTCATTAAGCAAGGCATATACTTTTACTACTACATAGTCCTTCAGTCTTTAAAAGCATGGAGGAAGGGGAGGATGGGAGGGTCACCTAGGGGAGAGTGAAAAGAGGGATAAGACAAGTATTTGAGTGAGTGACTGTAAAGACTTTACAGTCTTTATAATGGGTTATACTTAATAAAGTTATACTTAATTTGGATGGGTTATACTTAATAAAGTTATTTCAATCATGGGAGGATATCGTACCAACATGGGATGAAGTCATCAATTCCTGCTGAAACCATATGCTTTTTTCTTGCTCTGGATTTCAAACTCTTTTACCCTTAAACGGTAGAAAGAGAGGCCCTGCAAAATAGTGATCCAGTGGAAAAGACATTTGATTGGAGAGAGGATCTAAGGTCAGCTCTCGATAGAATGTCAATCCTTGGCATAGTGGCTAGTACATAATAGACATAAGTACATAATAATAAGTACATAAGTGCTTGTTGACTTAATTAGTAACCACGAAAATTTAAGCAAGTCATGAAGAACTTGTCTGAGATGATCTACAGTCCCTTCTAACTCCAAATTTAAAGGTGGGCTAGACTGCAAATCATAAGAAGCTGGAACCTGGAATGATTTCTATGTGATGTCTCCTTCATGGTTACTTATTCTTCACCACCTGAAAGTTATTTTTTTTTGGAGGGGGGAAGGGGTGATGGCAACAAGAAGCATTTGTTTCAAACTGCTCAAGCTTGGTTTGAAGGAACTTTAAACACCTTTAGGGTCCTTCAAAACAGAACCAACTTACCAACTGCATGATAAATGCCTATTGACAGACTTCAAGAATTCTTTGAATGTAATGCAATCTCCCTTCTCCAAGTTAAAATCAAATGTTATGGGGCTATTTTTGCTTTTAAAGGATTTGACTTCCTCTTAGATAAATCTTTTCACTTCCTCAGGGATACAGAAAGTATATACTCTATTCCCCCCCTCACCACATTAAGATAATATTTGTAAAGCACTTAGCAATTAATATTTATCCCTTTCTCTCCCCCCCTTTCACTTCTCCAAAGACTCAATTCCACATCTTTGCTTCTTGTCCTTTATTTTTTGTTTTAACAGCATTCATCTCAATTCATGGGCCAAATGGGACAGCAGTGGCTTGTCTAATCACAGGATCAATCTTGGTTAAATACTCTGTTTCCCCCAACAGGTGCATAGGTGTCTGTTCTCCTAGTACCTGGTGCTTTCCTCATGGACCTTGGGCTTTTAAATGTTACTTATGCATATCTACTCTTCCACCTCACTTATGATAAAAGAAAATGAAGAGCCACTTGAAACTGCTGCCAGAAACAACAATGGCTAAGCCAATAAGCACCTGAAGACAGTTTACATGCAAGTCCCTCCAGTGTGTAGATGAATAGTTTAAGTTCTTCAGTTAAAGTAACTTTCCCACCTTTGCCAAGATATTGCCAGTATACACATTTCTAAGAAATTACTGTCAAGGGAATCTCTTGAGGGATATGTGAATGGAAACTTCTTTTCCTTCCAGAAGTCCTCTCAAGATCAATTAATTAGTTGTTTGGGTGTTTTTCACCATCCATTTGCTGCCATAGAAGGGTCTGGCTAAGAGAAGCAAGAAAGGATCTTGACAACCACCAAATTAGCTCAACTGTGCCTTGGGGTCAAAGGGCCAAAAGCACAGACTGAAACTGAGGGAGGGAAAGAGTTTACACCTTGCACTGGAATTGAATCCAACAAATTGCCCTTAAAAAAAATCAAAATGATCGGTCTCCAAAGGCAGTATATTTGGAGGGAAACCTGAGCAACAGGTTTGGGGGGCTATGGGACTACTAACCAACAATAAAAAAAAGTTGTGGCTATTCTGAAATCTTTAAGACCTTCCTATCGCTAATCCCTTCCTACCCAACCCCTGTATTCCCATTATCGGATTATCACCAAAATTCATTGAAGTAAAAGTTAATTTGTCTTTTTCCAGCAACCAAAGTTCATTCAAAGGCAGGGCATCTGACCACAGCTTTAGAACTGGAAAGGGCATCAGAGGACATTCTATATGTCTTCTGTTTTTTTCTGGAAAACAACTTCATTTTATATATAAGGAAACTGAAGCTTGGAAGGGAAACGACTTGCCCAAAGTAACACATGTGTTAGCTTAAACCAAGGTTAGATTTCCAAGACCAGAGTTCATTCCACTGCATCGGGTTTAATTCATTTAAAAATAAATGCCAGCTAAAATAGCGTTGGTCCAAGGTTTGTTTTAACCCCAGCCCAGTATTTCTTGTAATATTTTTTGTTTGTTTTCACCCAAACTAGTCTTCTTTGTATTATAATGGGGGGGGGGGTAAAGTTTCTTGCAAACAGTGAGTGGGGTGCTTAACTTTGGGATCCGTCAGGGCGCCGCTCTTCCCAGTCCCCCATTGAAAGTACCAGCGCCCTTACCTTGGACCTCTCTTTGACATAGTATTTGCCCAGGCGGCTTCCACAGTACAAAACCAGGCGGTCGATCAGGGACAGGAGGAAGTTGATGGCTTCGCAGCCTTCCTCGGTGCCCCCGATCCAGGTTATCTGGTCTCCCCGCAAGTGCCTCTTGGAGACCCCGGAGCGGGGCCCGGCCAGCTGGCCGTCCTGCAGCGCCCCGTTACAGTGCAGCTGCTTCACGCGCTCCAGGACACAGTCGCCCACCACCTCGCCCAGGAAGTTGTCCAGGTAGCAGAAGCCGATGTCGTGCAGGCAGGGCACGATGTACTCCAGCGCGATCTTCTCCAGATCCAGGTGCATGATGTGTCCCAGGGGCATCGCGACTCCCGGGCCGAGAGGAGCCGCGGGGGCCCCAGCGTGCGCGGCTGGAGGCGGCCCCCGGGGTGCCGGGGCTCGGGCCCCCGGGAGGCAGGGCTGGGGGCGCCCGGGGGAGAGAGTCCGCTCCTGGGGAGGGGGTCCACTTAGGGAGAGCACGGCCCGCGCTCCGGCCGGGTGTGCGCGGGGCTCATGGGCCCTGGCCCGGGGGAGCAGAGTCAGTGGGACCCCCCTTTTGGGAGCGCGAGCCTGAGAGGTTGCGGGCTGGACCGGGACTCCGGGGCTGAGGATCTGCTCCCGCCCCTCACCGGGCCACCCCAACTCGGCCGGACGTCACCGGGTCCCGCCCCTCCCCGGGCTACACTCCCTCTCCGGGACGTCAGGAGGCCCCGCCCCGGCTGGAGAGAGCCCGGGGGGCAGCGAGTGGGAGACACCGCCCCCAGCCCCGCTTGGAGAAGAGCTGGGCCGATGCGCTCCTTCAGGCAGATCCCAGGCTCTCCGGGGGCTTCTTATCGTTCTCCCTCTTCTTTTTCTTTTCTTTTCTTTTCTTTTTAAAGTTTAGAAGCACGTCTGTCCTATTTGACGGGGGGGGGGGGGGGGGGATCAAGTTGCAAGATGCTGCCGATTCCTTTTTTGGTTGTTTGGTTGTTTTCCCATAAATTTTTCATCAAAGGACAGTTTAACCTAGACTGCTCTTATCTCAAGTTCTGCAGCTGGGGGACAGAATACCTACGAGGGGTTTTACAAACTAATCGAGGAGGTTGATCTCAGATCTCAAATCTCAGATCAGCCCTGGGCAAGTCACTCAAACTGTCCTCGGTTTTCCTCATCTTTAAATTGGGGACAATAATAATATTTACCCCCCCCAGTTACGCAACGATCAAGTGAACTAATATCTCTAAAGGGCTTTGTAAACCGCAAAGCACTGTATAGATGTGGGCAGTTATTAAATCCTACCTTTAATTAGAAAACTTTGACCAACTAAGATTCCCCAGGCTAGTTACTAGGCTACTGACTAGGGCATTGTACTTAGGGTGAAGATTGAGACTATATCTTTTGGGGCATCCAGTTCAAGCTTGTATTTTACTTGCTAAAGGGATTTACTTTTTTTTTTTCTTTCATTGGCTGGGGGAAATGCAAAGGAGGCAATAAATGCTCCATAATTTTTCTTTTTAAAAATTTAAAAATAAAGCAAGAAAGGGAAGGAGGAGAAAGAAAAGAAGAAAATTCATCATTTCTTCAATAATGAATTAATTAGCAAATACATATTGGCTGCCCATTATTGGTAAGACGTGCTGTGAGGCAGGAGGGTTTGAGCTAGAAAAATGTTTGCCTTGGCATTATATGTGTCAGTGTAATTACGTCCCAACCTCTGCATTGTTGTTTTTATGACTATATCTTAATAGCAAGGTGAACTATACCCTAGGGATGGGCTTAACCAAACAAGTAAAATTTCAGTTATCTTATAGATTAAACAGTCCAGTTTAATGAATTATACATTCCCCTTTCTTCTCTACATAAGTGACCAGAATTGAAAAGGAAAAAAAAAGACCATAACTTGCATATTTATTTTCCTGTATAAAGTAGGCATCAGTGTTTTCTTCTTTTACATTTGAATTTAACTACCACACAAAACTACCACAACTTGAAAGGTTCAGTTAGAAGATAAAGGGCTGGATATGGAGTCAGGAAAACAGGAGTTAAAATCCAGACTAAGACACTGAACAAGTCACTTAACCTCTACTCTTTCTCAGTTCTTTATCTGTAAAAAGAGGACAATAGCACTTACCTACCACAGTTGTTGTGAGAATAAAAACAAAATAATAAAATTCTCTGCAAATCATAAAAATCCTCCTGACTTCATCTTGGAACATCTATTTACTATCTAACTATATAACCTTGAGTATGTCATTTAATCTCCAACCCTTGGTTTCCTCATTTGTAACCTGAGGTTGATAAAAGGTCTATTATTTCTTTCTATCTTTTTTTTTAGGAGGGGGAAGCAACGGGATTAAGCAAAGGTCACAATGCTAGTATCAAATATGAGAGGCTGTATTTGAACTCAAATCCTCCTGGCTCCAGGACCAGTGTGCTATTCACTGGACCCCCTGGCTGCCCCAGTTATCATACTTCTTTTGCAGAGTTGTTGTAGGAATCAAATTTTATATACATCTAGGGTATATACATACATGTGCATTCCATATGCATGAAGAGATATAATATATATTAATAGTTCTTTGTAAAGTTTAAAGCATTATATAAATATCAGTTATGTAAATATTTTAACATATCATTTATGAAATTTTAAAAAATATTATTACTCTCTCCCTTACCCTTGCTCTCTTTTCATTTTTTGAGAGACAATGGCAGAAATGGAATGAAGTCAAACATGGAAATATGAAAATCAACAGGAAAAACATTCTCTGTACCTGCTTTAAAGGGAGCTGAAGTGGGGGATGGTGTGGGGGTGAGAGGTAGAACTAAAAAGAAAATAAATAAAACAGAAACTTGAAACGGGTTTGAGAGGGGATGACCATTGATACAATCTATAAATAAATTGTGGAAAGGAGGCAGCAGGTCTAGCAGATAAAGAACTGATCCAGGAACCAGAAAAAACTTGGGTGGACAAGTCCTCTTTCTGCCATATATAAGCCCTATATATGGGCAAGTTGCTGAAATTCTTACTGCTCTGGGCCTCTTTGTCAAAATCAAACAAAAACAAGGCCATTAACCCATACATAAGGATCCTTGCAAGCTGCATTTTGTGTTTTAAAATGTAACATAATCTATGTTTTGTTGTATTTTTATTTATTTTGTTAAATATTTTTTAAATATTTCCTAATTACATTTTAATCTGTTTTTAACAGATTGGGAGAGTTTCATGCTACCTATGAGTTCACTGGAAGAGCTAGCAATGATCTCTCCACAAGTCATGGGCTCCAAACTTCAAGCATGTTCCAAAGAGAGTATACTATATTGCTCTAGGTAAAGAAACAAGCTAAAAACTTCAATCCACAGGGGAACTAACCTCAAAAGTTCTTTCTCATCAGAAGTACAAACCAGTCTTTCCAAAATGGGACTGAGCAACTTTAAGTTTTAAGTTGCCTAAGTATTACTTTGCTTGGGAGATCTATACTTGTTAACTAACAAGTTTTTTGTAGTTTTCGTAACCATTTCTACCCAGCACTACTTTATGAGATTAGTTTCATAGATGATTAAAGTGCTAGATAAAATATTTCCAAAATATTGTATCTAGGGTACAAAGAGAAGGCATTTACACTAATTGGGCTTCTCCCTAATTCCTCTTAGGTCCAAGATGAATAACCAAAGCTTATTTGGCACTAGACTTGAATAAAAAAAGATCTAAGTCTGAATTCTGCCTCCAACATATGTTAGTTATATGACCCTGGGAAATTTATTTCACCTCTCAATGCCCCAATTTTCTCATCTGTTAAATGAGACTTGATGCATTCCTGCTCTAAAATCTATGATACATGATCCTATTCACTCCACTTCCTTAAGATAATAAATTCTGAAGATTACAAAAGGACATCAATCAGTTTTAGGAGCTGGTTCTGATTGGCTAAGACCATATCCAATAGAAGAAGAGTGCCCTCTTTTGGTTATCTTCCTTCCTAGACATCAAAAGTTTACAGGTTCTGTCCCCTGAGGGGGATTACTCTTATAAATTCTAAAGGTATTCTGGGTAACTCAAAAACTCCAACCAATGTGTTTACTTTAATAATTAGTAAGTAGATACAATTAGCCCAAAGTAGAGGCATTTACTAAGATAGCAATAGTAACATTAGCTATACAATACCACCCTCACTATAAACATGAGGTGTATACTTCCACAAATATATATATAGCAGAAAAAATGGATATCAATTTAGAGATTATTAATAGTGGGGTATATACAAAGGGAACACACGTGACCAAAGAAATTCATGCTTCCCAGTAAAATGCCTCAAGTCCTTTTTCTTCTCTTGATGTCTTTACCTTAGGGAAAGTGTCTCTATTGGGTTGGCCATTTCCTATTGCTCAACTCTCAACTGCTGGGGCTACTTAAATTTATATTTGACTCTCTTCTTTGCTGCCACAAGCCACACTCCATAAAGCTATTTCTGTGCTCTCTCTTTATCTGCCTCTGTCTATCCATCTCTCTCTTTATCTGTGTGTGTGTGTGTGTGTGTGTGTGTGTGTGTGTGTGTGTGTGTCTTTCTGGGTAAATGACTCTTCTGGCTTTTTAAGAGGTAAACTCCCCTCACCCTACTGCTGTCCTCTGATAAAGGCCCACTCCACAATACTTCTTCTAGCCTTAGCTGTGCCTTTTCTCCTTCCAGGGCTGGTAGGTTTTGTTTTTTTAAAGGTTACCAGGGATGTAGCTAATCTTATGCTAGACAATATTCAAATGACCTTTCAATTCCATCAGGATAACTTCACATTTTATAAAATAGGAGAACATTTGCTCATTTCTTTACCTTTCCCCTTCTATGATTTATAAGCTGGGTTGGGAATGGGAGTGCTAATCAGTCTTCAAAGACCAACTCCTCACCTATTTTAGCCCTCTACAATGGAAAGAAAGGACCTAGGGTTGCTTAATTGGGTGTGTGTGTGTGTGTGTGTGTGTGTGTGTGTGTGTCTGTTGGGGGAGATGTTATGATTTTATGATTATACTCTCTTGAATTCATAGTTGACTCTCTTCTCTGCTGCCAGATTATGACTGATTGTGAGATTATGACTATGAGATTATGATTACAATTGTAATGCATTTATTGAGTTTCCTATGCATTCCTTATTTCTATCAATCTTTGCATAAGTTTTCTTCCATAACTAATCATCTCCTGACCATCTTCAAATCATACTCTTGCTCTTCCAGAGTCACCTCCCTTGAATCACCCTAAGCCTTCATCATTTCTTTATCAGTCCACTATACTGCAGTTCCTCAAGTTCAGTGAAAGTAAATGGGGTATCAAAATATAAAATTCTCACTTTCCTAGCTCCAATTCCAGTCCCTCCCCTCTCTTTTCCCCAATTTGTCCTGAATACAACTAGAAGCCAGGCTCTACCTGCTCTACCCCCTCTATCTCATTCCCCTAGTGGGGGCAAATTTGGCTCTTCCTGAGGAAGAGTGTTAGATTAGCAGGAGAATTTAGAACTGAATAGACGGAGGGCGGAGCCAAGATGGCGACAAGAGTGGATCCTGTCTTAGGCGCTCTCTCATAAATCTTTGAAACTAAGGACTTTAACTAAATTTTCAAGACAGAACCCACAGAGGGACCCAGTGAGGCAGTTCTCCTACTCAAGGTAACCTGGAAAAGAGCAGAAAGGCTCTGCTCCCCCCAGGGTTGGAGGGGCAGCCTGCCAGAGGAGTGGCCTGCCAGAGTGAAAGAACTTCAACCTCCTGGAGGCAGCCGCTGGGAGCCTCAGCTCACAACAGTGGGGGAGTTTCCTGAGCTTCGCCCCGGGGAGCATCAAGCACAACTTGGGGGAACAGTGGGGGGGACCTCTGCTAGAGTGAGCACCTGAAGTCCAGCCCTCAGGGTACACAGCAAGCAGCTTGGCCAAGGCAGTCCAGATCCAGGAAACATAAGTAGGTGGAGCCAGTAAGCAGGAGCCCCCAGGTGTCAGTGCTGAGCCTAGGTAGGGGAATGGAGAGAGACTTCCAAGGTTTGTCCTCTGCCCCTGGAACAGGACTCTGGGGCTCTGACCACATTCAGATCCTGATTGCAGTCTAGTCCCCCCCATAGAACAGCAGGGTCCTCCTCCACCTCAGCCCTGTGGCAGAGGGGGGCGCATATGGTCATTCACAAACCAAGAAGGAGGACAGAGCCTCAGACACTGAGACCCTTGTGGGAGCGCCCCAAAAGCTCAGGAAGCACCCCAAAACCAGGCTCAGGTTGGGAAAATGAGCAAGCAGAGAAATAAGAGGAACACCATTGAGAAATACATTATCTATGATCCGAAGAAGGATCAATACACTCAGTCTGAAGATGAGGAAACACAAGCTCCTGCATCTAAAGACTCCAAGAAAAACAGAAATTGGGCTCAGGCTATGACAGAGCTCAAAAAGACTTTGAAAATCAAATGAGGGAGTTGGAAGAAAAACTGGGAAAAGAAAGGAGAGAGATGCAGGAAAATGAAGTCAGCAGCCTAGTCAAGGAAATCAAAAAAAAAAAAATGCTGAAGAAAATAGCATGCTAAAAACCAGCTTAGCTCAAATGGATAAAACAGTTCAAAAAGTTATTGAGGAGAAGAATGCTTTAAAAAGCAAAATTGGCCAGATGGAAAAAGAGATAAGAAAACTCTCTGAGGAGAACAAATCCTTCAGACAAAGAATAGAATTCAGGGAGATTGATGAATTTACAAGAAATCAGGACTCATTACTTCAAAACCAAAAAAATGAAAAATTAGAAGAAAATGTGAAACATCTAATTGAAAAAACAACTGATATTTTAAGATAATTTAAAAATAAAAAAAATAATTTAAAAATTATTGGAATACCTGGAAGTCATGATCAGGAAAAGAGCCTTGACATCATTTTCAAAGAATTACTACAGGAAAATTGATCTGATATCCTAGAAGCAGAGGGAAAAACAGAAATGGAGAGAATCCACCAATCCTCCCAAGAAAGAGATCCCAAAAAATCAACCCCTAGGAATATTATAGCCAAGTTCCAGAACTCCCAAGTCAAAGAGAAAATATTACAAGCAGCCAAAAGGACACAATTCAAATATCGTGGAGCTGCAGTCAGGATCACACAGGACTTAGCAGCAACTACATTGGAAGCTCATAGGGCTTGGAATATAATATACCAGAAGGCAAAAGAGCCTGGAATGCAACCGAGAATCAACTACCCAGCAAAAATGAATGTCCTCTTCCAGGGAAAAAGATGGACTTTCAATGAACCAGGGGAATTTCAAATGTTCCTGTTGGAATGGCTAGAGCTGAACAGAAGGGTTGATCTTCAAATACAAGAGTCAGGTGAAGCATGGAGATTGGAGGAGAGGGGGAAAATATGAGGGACTTAATGATGATGAACTGCATGTATTCCTGCATAGAAAAATGACACAGATAATACTCATATGAACCTTCTCAGTTAATAGAGCAGGTAGAGGGAGCTTTTATAGTTGAAGCATAGGAGAAAGCTGAATTTGAAGATAAAATATGGTGTAAAAATGGAGTCAATAGAAAAAAGGGAAATGTAATGGGAGAAAGAAAAAGGAGAGGGGGAATAGGCGAAGATATCTCATATAATAAGTTTTTTCTTTATTACAATGAGCTATTGCAATGATATGGAAGGGGAAAAGGCAAGGGGGAATGGGGGGAATCTTCGCTCTCATCAGAGGTGGCTAGGAGAGGAAACAGTATATATATATATATATATATATATATATATATATATATATATATATATACATATATATGCTTAATGGGGTATAGACATCTGGAGTAAGAAGGAGGGGAGGGGACAGGGGGAAGGGGGGGATGTGAGTGATGGAGGAGAGGATGGACCATGGGGAGAGAGTGGTCAGATATAACACATTTTCTCTTTTACTTCTTGCAAGGGGCTGGGATTAGAAGGCCTGTCTGGGACCATAGGGCCAGGTGGATGCTGGGCCTAAGGGGTGGTAGGGGGGCTCGGGGCCTCTTGGCCTCAGGACCAGGGATCTGTCTGCTGCACCACTCAGCTACCCTACAGTAGAGTCAGAGTGAAAGGAGAGAGAAAATATAGTACATGGCAGTGGTACAGAAGGAGGGAGTTGGAAGTAATTTTTGTGATGGACTTATCATAAAGAATGTGATCCACCCGTGACAGAGTTGTTGGTGTTGGAACAAAGACTGAAGCACATTTTTTTTATTATTATTTAGGGGGGGGTGCAGGGCAAACAGGGCTGGGTGGCCTGCCTGGGGCCGCATAGCAGGGTGATCATTGGGTGTCTGAGGCCAGATTTAGACCCAGGTGCTCCTGGCTCAAGGGCCAATGCTCTGTCTGCTACCCAGTCACCCCTACTATTATTATTATTTTATTTTATTTTATTTTGGGTCTTTTTTTTCTTTTTTTCTTTTTGGTTTTTGCAGGGCAGTGGGGTTGGGGTAGCTTGCATGTCACATGGCTGGGTGATTGTTGGGTGTATGGGGCCGGATATAGGCTCAGGTGCTCCTGGCTCCAGGGCTGGTGCTCCATCCATTGCGCCACCCCTACTATTATTACTATTATTTTTTTAATTTTAATTTTTTTCTGTCCCCTTTACTTTATTGCTCAAGTGAGTATATTTTTTGAGGGAGGGGGTATTTTGTTTACTCTTAAACAAGAATATTTTATTAATGTATAAAAAACATTATTTGTACAAAATGAGAATAAATAAATATTAAATATTTAAAAAAAAGAACTGGATAGACCTTAAAAATATATATATAAAATTCTCAAAACTATATTCTTGGAAATTTCTTTAGAGAGCACTCAGTCTTCATATTAGTAAGAAATTAAGAGTTCTAAATATGTTCTTCTATGTTAAATACAAATTCAGGAGGATAATGGTCAGGATGCTGGAAGACTTGTCCTGTCAGGAAGAGACAGCAACAGATCAGATAGAACTGTACAAGAATAATAGTCTTTAATGAGCAGTTTTGGGCAACAATATTGTGCAACCTTTATTATCAGATCACCCAAAGGAAGTTAATAATTTTTCCTATTCTCTGTTTTTGCATAAAAGAATCATTTTTTTTCCTAGTTGAAGTGTAGTCATTTTTCAGAATGACCCCCACCTTAAGGTTTATTTGGTAAATCCCAGAGAATAAATCTTCATGTCTAATCTACTTTCTCTTAGTTTTGTTTTACCCCTATATTTTTGAGGGTTTTACGGTTTTAGGGCTCATAGGTATCTCCCCTGCTTTCCATCTCTTGCTCTAGAGAGTAATAAATACAATTGAGATCATCATAATTATATTGTAATTGTAATTATAGTTCTTATTCCAACAAGAGTTGAGTTAGACATTTTTTGAGTGTTTCTTCAACTATGATATTCTATGACTTTGTGAGTCTAATTAATTGTTAATTAATGTTGTGATTTAAGTGGGACATGTTAGCTCTCCAAGTCTAGATTTTCTTATCTATAAAACAAAGGGACTAGACTAGCTTGGGCTTCTTAACCTAGTTAAGGACTTAACAAGTGGACTTAACAAGTCCACAGACTTGTGTTTCTTTAAATAGATATAAATAACTATTTCAATGTACTTGGTTTCCTTTGCCTCATGTATTTTATTTTATGCATTTATAAACATTTTTCTAAGATGGAGTCCCCAGGCTTAGACTGCCAAAGGAGTCCACTTGGTGATGTACTGGTAAATGTTTAGCAACAAATGTCTGAGAATTTTGTTTACATTATTACTTTTTAAATTACTTTTTAAATTCTAGATGATCAACAAAATGGTAAATTAAGCCCTGTCTTTTAGACTTTGTTGATTTTTTGAGTTATAAATACACACTGAAAATTTAATAATGGTGGTCTGTTGGCTCTAACATACCCTGGGATATGGGTAACAGAAAAGGTCAAGAACCCTTAAGTTAGTTGATTTATAATATAGAATCAGTGAAAACAAAACTTCATGAAGAATATAAATAAGATCAAAGCTGGTTGGTTATTATCCTTTGCTCTTGAAGAGGATCAAAATGATACCACCATGGTATAGAAGTCTCTATCACAGGTTGGGCACAAATAGTCCACGTGACCATCTGGAGTAGTGATGTTTTGAAATTTGCTCATCTCGTGTTTCTTTTGAGCTACAGCAATTCTGCTTTGCTTACAGAGTACAGTGCCTTCTTTGATGTGGGTACACCATGCTGGGAGTTACTTTACCAGCTACTCCCATATCACACATTTGATTCCAAACTTCACGGGAGGAAGTATAATAGTACCATAGAAAATTAATGAGGGCTAGGAAATCTGTTACTAAAGAGAACTGTTTGCTTAGACTGCCAATTGTCTATGTGGATGTGTGGAAAACTAAGTAAGTAACCCTTTCCTGGCCATCTTCAGACCATGCTCATGCTCTCCAGAAATCACTGCTCTCAAGGAGCTTACATTCTTTTTTTTTTTTTTTGGTTTTTGCAAGGCAATGGGGTTAAGTGACTTGCCCAAGATCACACAGCTAGGTAAATAGTATGTGTCTGAGGTCTCAGGTCCATGGAGGGTTTATCCACTGCACCACTTACCTACCCCTAGGAGCTTACATTCTAATGTAACGTGTGCATAAAAAAGAAACTGAAAAGGGATAAAAGATACCTAAATGCAGAGGGTATTGAAAAGTTCAGAGGAATAAAGTCTGACGGGAACTGAAGAGATGGCTGGCTTGGAAGTTGTGGCAAGCCCCTACTCTCCAATCACTCACTCTGTAGGAGCAGAGTGCTTCTGTGGTCTGAGCTTGTGAGTTTTTCAAAGCCAAAATGACTTTCCAAGGTAAAGAGCTTTGGAGGCAGCTATAAAGATATGGACACAACAAAAACTGCCATTAATATCAGAAAATTGCGTTAGATGCATCCACCCAAATAATTTGCCAGTGGTATTTACGGTCATTTAAGATTATTCCTCCAATACCATTCACCTTAGTTCACAGGACAAAAATAGAGACTTGGGCAAGTTTATTAATGTTGAATCTGAGGTACCTTTCAGTTCTGATATTCTATGATTCTAAACCAAGTCTGAGATGCCAGTACTTCATTTGGCAGAGGAGACAAGGGATGCTATGGCTGGCAAAAAATCAGAGTTTGTTTACGACAAGGCACAGACAGGCTGGAGCCTGGTATTTTTTCCAAGTGGTTCTAACCATCAGACCAATGGAGAGCTAATAACTGACTTTTAAAATGCATTTGTTTAGGACATTAGTCCATTCATTTTAACCATTATAAAAATCATATCATAAAGACAACTCACATTTCTAGAATCTTTAAAGTTACAAAGTACTTCTTTCACAACAACTATGAGAGGCAGACAGTAGGAATACCACGAGACTTCTCTTATAAATGAGGTTCAAAGTTAAATGAATTGTCCAGTGTCACACAGGAATTTGAACCCGAGTCTACTGACCTACTTTCTCAAATTAATAACAATTGAAACATATCTCCCTGTAAGAAAATCATGATAAGATCACACCTTTGAATATGTAATCCTTTCCCAAAATGTAAATAACTAACAAAAAGAATAATGACTGGATGTTTTGTCCACATCTTTAAAATAAAATTTCAGAATTGAAAGGGACCTTGGATAACATTCTGTCCAGCTAATTTATTTTACCAGTTAGATAACTGAAACCCCAAGGAGTTTCCTACAATCAACATCTAGTGGTAAAATGAGGATGAAAATTCAGATCTACTAAGTCAATAAAGCAATCAATAAACATTTATCTTCTATCATGTACTGAAAACTGTGCTAGAAATTCAGTTACAGATAGAGAATAGCTCCTGCCTTCAATGGGCTTGGGGAAACCATACACATTAAAATATAGGTATGTATGTATGTGTGTATGTATTGTTTCCCCTAACATGGGTAAAGGTTCCCCTGTGTAAAAGTTCTGAGGGGAATTTTTACACATATTAGTAAATGCAAAATCTATAAAAAGTAATTTCAAGGTAATTTCAGAGAGCCAGAATTGGCACTGGAAATAGCAGGGGAGGGGTCTTGAAAATCTTCCTGTTGAAGATAACATTTGAATTAAATTTGGAAGAAGTTAGGCATTCCATGAGGTAGATGAAGGGAGGGAATGGATTCCAGGCACAGAGAAAAACTTATTCAGAGGTCTATAGAAATAAGGGATATACATCATAACAGCAACATGGGCTTGATGATCAATCTTAATGGACTTTGCTCATTTCATCAGTGCAACAAAGTGGGACAATTTTAGGACATCTGTTATGGAAAATACCACGTATATCCAGAGAAAGAATTGTGGAATTTGAACAAAGACCAAAGACTATTACCTTTAATATTTTTTAAAAAGTTATCTTATTATGTAATCTTACTATCTCTTATATTTTGTTTTTTTGTTCTTAAGGATATGATTTCTCTCTCAACATATTCCATTTTGATCAATGTATAGCATGGAAACAATGTAAAGACCATCAGATTGCCTTTTGTGGGGATGGGGGAGAGAAAAGAGATTGGGGGAAAACTGTAAAATTCAAAAATAATAAATAAATTAGAAAAAAGAAAAAGAGGTGTATAGAAAACACTGGCAGAATAGTTTGATTGGAATGTAGAATGAATGGAGAAATTATGTAATAAACTTGAAAAAGTACTTAAAATATCTATACTAATAGCATTACTATATTGCTTTTTTTGAAGGGCTTTAAATGCCAAGCTGAATAGTTTGAATTGTCCCAGCTAGTTGCTTTTGTCCATTCTTTCTTTTGGAAGAGGACCTATGACATCACAGGTGATCCCTTGGCATCCTCACTCTCTCCCACTGGCAAAAAGTCCACTGGCAAAAAAAAGTCAAAACCAGCAATGATGAGGGATGCAGTGAGTGACCTTAGAGTTTCTTTGATATCTGACCAATTCTAAGCACTCCACAACACCTGCATCAGCCAGGCCCATGACCAAAATGGTTCTCATTTGCCTATTTTGTCATTCTTCAAATGCTGGAGCTAGATATCCCTCTAACTCAACAATGGTTTGATGTCTGTGGATTCCCCTCAAGCTGGTTTTAGCCCATTGACCTAGATGGTTTTCCTGGGATGTGGCCATTTTGCATGATACATCTTCTTGGAGCCAGCCACAGCTGAGAGGTGAAAGGTGGGTACCAAAGGTGGATGAACATATCTGAAAAAGGTTCATATAAAAAGTACTAGTTCTCCCTGAACACCTCATATACCTTCCTAGTTAGTAAGAACCACTGGAGATTTTTTAATCAGGGGACCTGGGTATTTCAAATATCACTTTGGAAGCTGCATGAAGGATGGAAGAAAGAGAGTCGAAGCAGGCTATTGCATTAGTAGGAGATGAGGTTCTGAACTAGGCTGCTGATCATATGAATTGAGAGACGGGGAATAGATACCAGAGATGTTGTGGGAAGGAAAATCAGCAAGATTGGGTGACTCATTGTATATGAACATATATTTACTAAACATTTGACCTTGAATAAGTCATTTTACTAAATCTCAGCTTCCTTGTCTGTAAAATGGGGCTACTAACATCTGTGCTGCCTAATGAAATTGTAGGAGAAAGCACTTTGTAAAGCACAAAGTATTATATGAATGTGTTATAGTTCTTATTTCTTTTGACTTAATTTTGACACAGACAACCTAGATAGTTGTTTTTTCCATACCATTTAATGTTTTGAAGGAGAAAATATATATTGTTTGACACTTTTGCCTCCTTTTGAATATTTTTAGTTTTCTTATTTGCATTTAAATTTTATCTTGATTTTTGCTTTTTTTTTCTTTTGTGACATCTTTCAAGAGAATGCTACTGACACAGAGTGCTGTTTGCCAAAACTAAGTGCCATAAAAACTTATTTCCCTTTTCTTTACAAATACATTGATCTTTTGATAAAATAAAACAAAGCAAAAACTCTCAAACCTTTGTATGATCTTTGTTCAAAAAGAGGTAACTTGGGGCAGCTATGTGGCACAGTGAATAGAGCACTGGTCCTGTAGTCAGTAGTATCTGGATTCAAATCTGGACTCAGACACTTAATATTTACCTAGCTGTGTGGCCTTTGGCAAGCCACTTAACCCCATTTGCCTTGAAAAAAAAAGAGGTAACTTGTTTTTTGCCTTATTTAGTCATTTATTTAAAGGTTTTGAATGCTTCTTATTTTAGTCACTAAATAATTTTTTTCTTCATCTGAGCTCCTACCTATCCTCTGGAAAGAAAAAGAAAAAAAAAAAAGAAATACTATTTAAAAAGAACCCAATTGTAACAAATAACTATTGTCAGCTAAAACATGCCTACATTGGTCATATCTAAAAATATGTCTCATTCTGAATATCAGTTCATTACCTCTTTGTCCAAAGGTAGGTAGCCTGCATTGGCTGATCCTCTGAAATCACAGTTAAGCATTACATTGATTAGAATTCTTCAACATTGATGTTATAGTATAAATTGTTTTCTGATTCTAATCACTTCATTATTCATCTGTTCATATAATCAATTCCAGGTTTCTCTGAAACTCTTTCTTCATCTCTTATAGCATAGTCATATGTTAGCATACTCATATATCATAATGCCTTCTGCCATTCTCCAACTGATGGACACCCTGTTGTTTCTAGTTCTTTGCCACCAAAAAAAAAGTACTGCTATAAGTCTTGTTTATCCATATAAAATCTTTTCCTCTTTCTTTAATCTTTATGACAGGTATGTCTAATAAATCTAGTGAATATTGCTGTGTCAAAGAAATGCAGCTTTCTCTTTCATGTACAGTCTTTCCCTTCACATTTTGAAGTGTTTGTGTTTGGCCATGATTGTTATGTTCATAATTTTAAAAAGATAAAAATTTAACAATAAAGAGAAAAGCAGAAACTTACCATAAATCATTATTTTTACTAAGAGATTACACTACAAATAAGGATTTCTGTCTTTTTTCCACTCTAGGAATTCCCTCGTGTTTCTAGGAATCCAAGAGTAAATCCCAATGATACACAAGTTGGTAGAGAATCACTGTAATGAGCTCCAACTTCAGCCTGAAGGACTGCAAAACTCATCCCTCAGGAAACAGAAACTGAAGTTAATTATATGGAACTGATGATGAGGAAATGCCTAAAATGAATGTGGCCATGGGTACTTACTAGTATAAATATGAGAAAGAAAAAAAGAGAGAGAGTGGGAGGGAGGGAGATAGGAAAAAAAGGAAGGGAAGACAAAATGAAGGGAAGGAAGGAGTGAAGGAAGGGAATGAAGAAGGAAGAAAGGGGGAAAGGAAAAAAGAAAAACAGGAAGGGAGGGAGAACAGCATATGGTTATATTTCTTGTAGTAAAGTCACAATGCCTATTTCCAGTTCTAACAGAGTGGGTAAAGAAAGCCAGGTTTTCAAAATCAGTTCCCATTGAGTTTTTTTGGTCATTTTCTTGGGGGGGGTGTTTTTTTGTTTTTGGAAAATAAGCAATTTCAGTTCCCTTGGATTTTCCCTTACTGAACTCTGTGGAGTAACTCTGGTATTTGTAAGTCAGCATTTGGATAAACAAATTAAGTTTACCTATTTTGTCTCAGAAGTAGCACTACTTATAAAAACATATAGATATATTATCAAATATTAGATTTTAAAAGAATATTTTCTGTATATTGATGGTTATAAATGACTGACCTAGAACAAGTGCTTTAATCTTCCTAGTCATTGATGTCCTTACCTATCAATCAAAGGCATCAGACTACATGGTTTCTGAGGTTCCTTCTAGTTTTAAGATTCTATGAACCTATGAATTTATTATGATACTCCAATGGATCCACAGTCTTATCAATATGGTCACTATCTCCAATGTGGCAGGTCAAAACTTGTCTTCTTATTTCATTTTAAATTTTGCTTTCAGGAAAGAAAAAGGCCAAACATTTATTTTCTCTGCTTCACTACTCCTGCCCCATCTCCCCACCCCTACTGAAGAAAGAAAAGAAAAACAGTACCAGTATAATAAATATGCACAATCAAACAAAACAAATGACCACACTTTGGTTGTGTCTATTTATGACCCCATTTGGGGTTCTCTTGGCAAAGACACTGGAGTGGTTTTGCCATTTCTTTCTCCAGATCATTTTACAGATGAGGAATCTGAGGCAAACAGGATTAATGACTTACCCAGGATCACACAGCTAGCAAGGGTCTAAGACTAGGTTTGAACTCAGAAAGATGAGTCTTCCTGACTCTAGGCCCAGTACATTAGGTCTTATACTACCTAGCTGCCCAATTCACATGTTGGTCATGTTCAAAATTTTCTGTTTCACTTTTACTTCTCTATTATCTCAGGAGCTGGGTAACATACTTCATCATTAGTTTTCTGGTCATTGCCCTAAACAGAATTCTTAAGTCTTTCAAAATTGTTTAACTTTATAATGTTATTACTGTTATATAGATTTCTCTACAAGTTCTACCTTCTTTACTCTATATCAGTTCATATAAATTTCATAGTATTTTAAATAAATCTGAATGTTTCCAATTTCAAGGACAAAGAGAGGAAAACTAAGTTTGAGAGAAAGTCACTTTTCAAAAATTCAAAAATATATTAAGTAGAAGTCAATATTTAATTGTAACGGGGTGGGGTGGGGGGTGGAGCCAAGATGGCAGTATGAAGGCAGCATTTCCTGGGGAACTTCTCTGCCCCCAACCTCCAAAAATACAAAGGATGGCTGTAGCCAAAATTTAGAGGGGCAGAACCCACAGAAAGACTGAGTGATACATTTTCCCAGTCCAAGATAACTAAGAAGTTCTGCGGGAAAGGTGTGTTTCACCAGGACCAGGGGTTGGGAAAAAAAAGCTGCAACAGCAGCATAGCACAGCCCAGCCCAGCCCAGCACAGCCCAGAGATCATCCACAACAGCTTGAAGGGGCAGGGAGAGAACTCTGCCACAACAGAATGAGTGTGGAGTGAGGAGCACAAGCTGCAGAATCTGTAGCGAGAATCTGGAGAAAGCAACCTGCACCCCCAGAGATGGTAAGGGAAGTCTGCAGATATTTCTCTGCTCTCCCTTGTGGTAGGACCCTGTGGTTTGCTTACACTCAGACCTAGGTTGCAGTTTGGGCTTCCGTACTAAGATAGCTGGAGCCCTCCATATAGCCCCAGGGCAGAGGGAAGTAGGGGGCGGGACAGCTACAAATCAAAGCACACGCAAGAGAGCATAAGACCTTGGAGGAATAAAGGTTCTGGGTGTCTCCCCCCCAAAAAAACCCAAAGCCTTGGAAGTGCTGTCTTGGGCTGAGGAAATGAGTAAACAACAGAAAAAGAAGAATCTGACCATAGAGAATTACTTTAGTCCCATGTAAGATCAAAACACATACTCATATGATGACAAAATCGAAGCTTCCATATCCAAAACCTCCAAGAGAAATAGAAAATGAGCTCAAACTATGGATGATCTCAAAAAAAGACTTTGAAAAGCAATTAAGGGAGATAGAGGAAAAATTGGGAGGAAAAATGAGAGCAATGCAGAAAAATCATGAAAACCAAATCAAGAGCTTGGTGAAAGATAAACAAAAAAATACTGAAGAAAATAATATGTTAAAAACCAGTTTAGGCCTAATGGAAAAAGCAAAACAAAAGGCAAATGAGGACAGGAATACCTTATAAAGCAGAATTGGCCAGCTGGAAAAGGAGACAAAAAAGCTCTCTGAAGAAAATAACACCTTCAAATGCAGAATGGAACTGAAGGAAGCTGATAACTTTTCAAGGAATCAGGAAGAAATAAAACTCTTACAAAAATGCCAAAAATTAGAAGGAAAAATGAAATATGTCATTTGGAAAAACAATCGACCTTGAAAATAGATCCAGAAGAAATAATTTAAAAATTATTGGCTATCTGAAAGTCACAACCAGGAGAAGAACCTGGACTTCATTTTTCAAGAAATAATACAGCAAAATTGCCCTGAGATACTAGAAGGAGAGGATAAAATAGAAATCCAGAGAATTCACTGGTCACCTCCTGAAAGAGATCCCCAAAGAAAAACTTCCAGGAGACTTTCAAACTTTCCTATTGAAACAACCAGAGCTGAACAGAAAGTTTGATCTTCAAGTACAGGACTCTGGTGAACCATAGAGGAAGTGGAAGAGAAGGACTAACTATGAGGAACTTAATGATATTGAACTGTTTGTATTCCTGCATGGGAAGAATATATTGATAACTCATGAACTTTCTCATTTATAAGAGCTGTTAGAAGGAGCATATATAGACAGAGCATAGGAAGGAGCAGAATATAATGGTATAATATAGTAGAATGATGGAGTCAATGGGTGATAAAGGAAAGTACTGGGAGGAAGGGAAAGGAGATGAAGAAGCAGCTAAGAAATTTCACATAAGAGTCAAGAAAAAGCTTTTTTCAATGAAGTGGAAAGGAGGAAGGCAAGGAGGAATGAGTGAGCCTTCATTCTCATCAGAAATGGCTCAGAGAGGAAATAACACACACAATAGGGTGAGGAAATCTATCTTACCCTAGAGAAAAATGAGAAGAAAGGGATGGGATAAGGGGGAATGGAGGGGAGGGAAGGGGGTGATAGAAGAAAGGGAAGATCATGGGAGAGGGTACTCAGATACCACACACTTTTCGACAGGGCCAGGATGAAAGGAGAGAGAGAATAGAATAAATGAGAGTAGGGAGGAATAGAGTGGAGGTACAGCTAGTAATAGCAACTGTGGGAAAAATATTGAAACAACTTCTCTGGTGACTTATGATAAAGAAAGCAACTCACCCCAGAGACAGAGCCATTGAAAACTGAACACAGACAGAAGTACATTTTTTTTCCTCTCTCTGTTCTTGAGGTTTCTCATCTTCTTGGGGTGGGGGGGGTTATGTTTACTCTTATAACACATTCTATTTACATCAATGTATGGCATGGAAACAATGTAGAGACTATCAGACAGCCTACTGTTGGAGGGAAGAGGGTAGGGAGGGGGAGAAAAATTGTAGATTCAGAGCCTTGCAAAAAATGATGGGTACATATTACTATTGTATATAATTGGAAAACAAATAAAATGTTAAAAAATATTTAATTGTAACATTCATATACATGGAGTAGTGATTAGACTTAGTGATTGATAAAGTTCAGTTCTAAATCCTATATTTATTATTAAATTAAATTTTATTTTTAATTAATGAAAGTCTATCTCCTACATTGATAAAGAAAAAAGACCCTTGTAACAAATATGCAAAACAAATTACCATATTGACCATGCATTATATGTATATTTATCTTATATCTTTCTATAGCTTCATATCTTTATGAAATATCTATATATTTATATGTGGTATAAATCTAATTCTGTTTCTCTCTATATACTACTATATATTTCATTTATATGATCTATGAATATATAAGATTTATGTAGATATCTATCATATATTGATATATGATAAAGATAGAAAGCTATAGTAATATAGTGACAGTGACAGGTATGTATTTTGTATGCATGTATGTATGTATACATCTGCACCCTGAGCCCATCACCTCTCTTTCAAGAGGTGGGTAATATATTTCATCATAAGAACTTTGGAACATCACAGCATTTATCAGAATTATTAAGATTTCAAAGTTATTTGTCTTTACAATATTCTTATAAGATAAATTATTCTTATTCTCATCACTTCATTTTACATCAGTTCGTTTCCCCAGATTTCTCTGAAACTGTTCCCTTCTTTTCTTATAGCACAATAATCTTCCATCATATTACATACTGTAATTTGTTCAGCCATTCCCCCAATCAATGGCTACCCCCCTTAATTTTCAATTCTTTGCTACATACAGCAAAATAAAAAGTTTGCTATCAATATTAATATAGGTCCTTCTCTCTTTAATCTCTTTGATGTATAGACTTAGTAATAGAAGTTCTGTATCAAAGAGTATGCACAGTATAGTGATTTTGGGGACATTGTTCCTAGTAGTTTTCCAGAAGGATTGAACCAAGAAGACACATTTTTTAAAACAATCTATCTTTTATGACCACTATTATAGCAAAAAGCATGCAGGCATTTTTAAATATATCAAGGTAGAAAATGAGGAGGAAAAGGATAAGAGGAGATAGAAAGACAACAGGTTACTACTTAGAGGTCAGCTCAGGAGCAAAGTCTTCCACTGTGTTTCAGGGCAAAGAATTATAGAATAGTATGAACTATCAATTATCTGTTATTTAATATGTGAAGGAAGCAGGAATTTTTCTCTTTCCTATTTACCTTTTTATACTTCTCTTGATTCTTATATTTGACAATCAAATTTTCTATTCATCACTGGTCTTTTCATCAGGAATGCCTGAAAGTCCTTTATTTCATTAAATATTAATTCCCCCCCCCCAAGGATTATACTGGCTAGGTTATAATTTTGCTGGGAGTTTCCTTTTTGGGATCTTTTTCAGGAGTGGTGAATTTTTTTCAATTTCCATTTTACTCTCTGGTTCTAGGATATTAGGGAAGTTTTCCTTGATAATTACTTGAAGCATGATGTTCAAGCCTTTTTTTTTTTTGGATCATGGCTTTCAGGTAGTCCAATCATTCTTAAGTTATCTCTCAATCTATTTTCCAGATCAGCTTTTTTTAATGAAATATTTTACCTTTTTTATATTTTTTTCATTCTTTTGATTTTATTGGGGTTTTTTGTTGTCTCATGGAATCATCAGCTTCCACTTGGCCAATTTTAAATTTTAAAGAATTATTTTCTTTACTGAGCTTTTGTAGTCCTTTGCCAGCTGACCTATTTTACTTTTTTAAGGCATTCAATAGATTTTTCTGCTTCTTTTGCCATTTGACTTATTTGTTTTCTAAGGTATTATTTTCTTCAGTATTTTTTACTTCCTTTCCCAAGCTTTTGAGTTTTTAAATGATTGTCTTATAATCATTTCTTTTCTTTTCCCTCTGCCTCTCATATTTGATTTTTAAATTCCTTTTTGTGCTCTTTCAGGAATTCTTTTGGGGCCTGAGACCAATTCAAATTTTTCCTTGGGCTTTGAATGTATTGATTTTGATATTTGTCTTCTGAGTTTGTTTTGCTCCTCCTTGTCACTATAGTAACTTTTTATGGTCAGGTTCTTTTTTTTGTTGTTTGTCCATTTTCCCAGCCTCTTTCTTTATCTTTAACTTTATATTAAAGTTGGGTTTTACTACTGGGGTGGTAAGAGCATTTCCCCAAATTTTAGGGGTTTTTTTGTGCTGTTGCCTTCAGAGATAGCTTTTAGAGTTTGGAAGTATTCAGTTCTTCCAATATGATATGATCTAAGGAGAGGTTTGATCACTGCTCTCTTGGCCTGTACTCTGGTCTTTGAATAACTCCAAGCACTCTTTTCTGCCTTGGAACTATGACCAGGAGTCCTATTCCCATGTAATCATACACTCAGGTGTGCTAGTGCTCTGAGAAATCAACCTAGAACCATGTACGGGTAATGCAACAGAGTTCTTCATCTGGTGCCAGCAAAGGGTCCCTGAAATTTCCTTCTGACCAGTTGTCCAATTCCTTTTAATCTGGACTGAGAGCTTTGCCTTGGAAGCCACAACTGCTGATTCAGTTCCAAAGAGGGTACTGGGAGCTTTTCAGGGCACATACTGAACTGTGCTCCATTCTCATCTTGTTGAGACAAACTATTTCAGTTGACCTTCTAAGTTATCTGTGGCTGGAAAATTGTTTTACCCTATCATTTTGTTCATTCTATAACTCCAAAATTCATTTTAAGGGGAATTTGGGAAAGCTCCTGCCTTCTATCTTGACTCAGTCCCCACCAAAGTGATTTTCTTTAAGCTCAGATCTTAAATCATTCCCTTATTTAATAAACCCCAGTGACTCCCTATTTCCTCTGGAAATTTAGCTTTTAGAATCCTTCTTAACCCAGTTCCAACCTTTGTTTCCAATTTTGATATGCATTAAACCTCTTCCCACATACTTCAATTTAGCCAAATTAACCTTTTTCAGTTTTCCTTACACATTCCATTTTATTCCATTTCCTGCTGTGTGCTTTTGCCTTAGTCATCCCTCCTGCCTGTCATTTACTTGCTATTAACCTCCAGGTCTTCAAGATTTAGCTTAAGCACAGTCGTCTTCATGAAACCTTTCCTGATCTCCCTACCCAACTGTTAGCTTCATTCTTGAAATATAGAAATAGTGATAAATTCATTATAGCTTGTTATATATTTACTGTGTTTTGCATACACATACATACCACCCCACACACACACATATAAACACTCACATGGAGGATATGTATTGTATATTGGATAATGTAAGACTTTTGAGAGCTAGGAATGTTACTTTTTTTTGTCATTGTATCCAAAACACTAAACTTAATATAGTAGGCACTTAATAAATGTTTGCTGCAAAGCTGATTTTGGTTATGACCAACAAATATTGATTGAATGCTTGTTAGCTGCATAGGTCTTCATTAGACCCTAGTTATAATTCACAGAATTAACTTACAAGAATTACCATTCTTGTCTTCTAGTAGCTTGCAGGCTAATTGAGAAGGTAATATATATATATATATATATACATACATATATACACATATACACACATAAAATGTAGTTATACAATTGTATGCATACATAAGGATATAAACATAAAATACATATATACAATTATGCATATGTATAACATGTAAGGATATATAATATATATTAAATTGTATATCTATACATATAAAGATATATACATAAATTATAGATGTACAATTATATATAAGCATATGTACATAAAATATAAATACACAATTGTGTATATATATATATATAAGGATATATACAAAAATGAATATATGCTCAATTGTGTATCTATACACATAAGGATATATACATAAGAAAATTCATTCTTTGGTACAGGAAATACGTGCTCACTCAAAGACAATACAAGATCCAATACACCTGAAAGATAAATAGCTCTTGTTGCAAGAGAAGTCAGCAGATCTTTAAACCAAAAAAGCAGCCTGAGTGAAACTAGACTGACAAATGAAGGTCAGCTTACTGAAATCAGAACTGCATATACTTTTTTCTGGAGTTGCCACAGTGAAGGGGATCAATGTGAAAATGAGGTAGGTCTTGGATTCAACAAGCTTGAATGCCTACCAAAAGTTGTGAATGTCAGGTTCCTGACAATGAGATTACCACTTGAAGGAAAATGTCATACCACCATCATCAGTGCCTATGCTCCCACCATGAAGAACCCTGAAGTCAAAGAAAAATTGTATAAACGCCTGGAGACCCTTATCATCAATGTACCTAAAGAGGTCAGGCTTATAATTCTGGGAGATTTTAATGCTAGAGTAGACTCAGACTACTAGATATAGCAGGGAGTCCTTGGGAGGCACACAGTTGGAAAGAGCAATAGTCACTAATGAAAACTTGAACATTTCGTGACCTTCTCATCACAAACATTGTATTCCATTTACCTAAATGCAATAAGACTTCCTGGATGAACTGTCACAGCAAACAATGGCATCTAATTGAATATGTGATTGTAAGGAGAAGAGAGAGAGAGATGATCTAAAGCATGACAAAGGCAATGTATGGTGCAGAGTGCTGGACTGATCACAGACTCTCTCCAAGCTAAATATTTACATTCAATTGAAGTAGCAGCCCCAAGGCAGTGACTACTAGAAGAATTAATGGCAAGAGATCAGAATGCTTCTCTTTTTGGGAGCAGTTTGTTGCTAAATTGGAGGGAAAGTTGAGCCAATCCACAATTGATAACAATGGAACAAAAAAAGAAATGGACAGCTTCCAGAGATTTGGTGTACAGTACTACATGTGCTTATCTGGGTCAGAACACTTGCAAATGTCAAGACTAGTTTAATGAAAATAATGGGGAAATATAGAAGTTGCTAAATGAAAAATGACTATTCCACTGGGTTTACCAGCAGATTAACTCATCCATTTCCAGAAAGGCAAGATTTAATTCCATCAAGAGATTCAGGATTCTTGGCTCAGTAAGAAGGCATATGGAATTTAGTTTCATGCAGATAGCAACAGTTCACAGTGCTTTTATGATTCCCTGAAAGCTATTTATGGACCAAAACATGATGCATCTCAACTACTTAATGCTGATGGAGTCACATTTATTATTGATAGGGAAAAGATTCTAGAGAGATACACTGAATACTTTAGTGTTCTCTTTTTTGGTAAGGCAATGGGGTTAAGTGACTTGCCCAAGGTCACACAGCTAAGTATTAAACGTCTGAGGCTGGATTTGAACTCAGGTCCTCTTGACTCCAGGGCCAGTTCTCTATCCACTATGTCACCTTAGCTGTCCCCTTCTCTAACTGAACTCCAACTGAAGAAGAGGTTTTGAATGCCATTAGGCTCTTTTCAAGTGAGAAATTTCCAGGTGCTGATTCTATTCCAGCTGAGATTTACAAAGCTGGGGGTCTAATGCTCATGCAAAAACTGACTGAAATTTTCCAGGTTATATGACATGGAGAGATAATCTCCCAGGAATTCAAGGATGTCTCTATTGTCCATCTCTATAAGGGTGACAACCTCAGGGATGTTTCTCTTTCAGTCATTCCTGGTAAAATTCTTGCCAGAGTCCTTCTCAAGTAAACTAATCCTTCACTAGTCCTAAGAGCCAGTGTGGTTTCAGAAAGGGTTGAGGAAAAGTTGATAGATATGCTATTTGCTGCCCAAACAGAGTAAATGCCAGGAATAAAATAGAGATCTATATACAACATTTGTAGATCTGTTCAAGGTTTTTGATTCTGTCAGTCATGAGGGATTATGGAAAATTATGTCAAAATCTGGTTTCCTGGAGAGTTCATCAGAATTGTATGTCAGTTTCATGATGGCATGCATGCCTGGGTTCTGGATAGTGGACTATGCTTTCCTGATTTTCCAGTCAACAATGGAGTGAAACAAGGACGTGTCCTTGCTCCCACGCTTTTTGGCATGATGTTTTCAATCACATTATCAAAAATCTTCACTAAGAATGAATACGGCATCAAGGTTAGCTACTGAAATGATGGTGGATTCTTCAACTTGAAAAGGCTGCAAGCCAAGACCAAAATGGAGGGAGTGTTAGTGTATGATCTTCTGTTTGCAGATGATTGTGCACTCAATGCAACCTCTGAAGCTGAGCTACAACAAAGTATGGACCAATTCTCTGCTGCTTGTGTTAATTTTGGTCTAACAATTAACACAGCCAGCACCACACCGTCCATATGTGGAACCATTGATTACAGCAAATGAAGAAGCTTTGAGTACTGTGGACAAGTTCATTTACCTTGGCAGTGTCCTTTCCAATGAGGTACACATTGACAATGAGATTCACACACACACACACACACACAAACACATTACCAGAGCTAGCTCAGTGTTTGGGACACTCTGAAAGTGTGGAAAAGAGGTATCAAATCAACTACCAAACTGAAGGTCTACAGAGCTATTGTGCTGACCTCATTGTTGTTTACCTGTGACATCTGGACAGTCAAATAGTACCATGTCAGGAAACTAAATCACTTCCATTTAAATTGTCTTAGGAAAATCTAAAGATCACTTGGGTAAGACATCAGACACTAAAGTCCTTTCCAGAATTAAACTGCCTAGAGTTCAAACATTACTGTAGAGAGTGCAACTAGGTTGGGTTGGGCACATTGTTAGAATGCCAAACATACGCTTGCCAAAAAGACTATTTTATAGAGAACTCACACAAGGCAAGTACTCACAGGGGGGTCAGAAGAAACAATACACCCTGAAGGTTTCTTTTAAGAACTTTGGAATTGATTATGCAGCATGGGAGACACTGGCACAGGATCACCCAGTATGGCATGTCTTCATTAGAGAGGGCACGGCTTTCCATGATCAAAGGCAGAATTGAAGCAGTTCAAAGGAAATGTGAGATATGTAAGTTTAGAGTAAACATCCCAGGTGTTCACATGGGCTATTTGTGCCTGACCTGTGGTGGAGCATTCTGAGCTTGTATTGGTCTGATCAGCCACACTGTAATTCATCTCTAACATAGTGATGTCATTTTGTTCTTTTTAGCCAACAAAAGGACAAAACCATGTGTGCATGCTGTATCATTGCATTGAGAGAAAGGGAAGAAGAAAGAAACAAAAAGAAATAATAATTAAAAACCTGTGCTCCTCTCCCCTCTACCCCCATGCCACTTTGCTATCTTTTGTGGTGATTGTAGGCAGTTAAGTAAAGGGAGTTGAATGGATCTTGGACTGAGAAGACATTTTTTGGGGATGTGCAGTAGGACTTATGTTCCTCTGGCCAGGGATTCTGGCCGGCCAACTCGAAAGGGCTACAATGCCAGTAGGTCAGCCATAGTTCTGAGTGGGTAGTAGGCATGGGTGGGAAAAAAAAAAAGCCTATTTTGAGCTGCATGCCAGGATGAATTTCAAGTGCTCTTACCTATGCCTAAATTTTATTTTTATTCTTATTTTATGGAATAAAGCAAGTATTTCCATAAGATGGTTGCACATGAAACTGCAAATCTACTTTGCACAACCTGTTATTCTTCTCAAATGCACAATTAAATTGTTCTGTAAATTCCTTCCCCTCCAGCCTCCCAACCCTCCAAGATGGTTAACTACAGTTAGTTACTACACTGATTTGGAGAACTATCAATCATGTAAGCCTTATTCTAATTGCTTTCAGTGTTGGTGCATCTTTGGCAGAGGCATCCATTTTTATGTTTACTGAATAGCGAAAAGGAGGACTTTGAGATGTTTGCCCCAGCTTGGTGAGGGAGTCAGGGTTTCCCTCCCCTATTTATTCTTTTGGGTTGATTGAAGTCAGGGAGGTTGTGACTTTAGTGAAGACAATCAGAATCTCGAATGGATAATTCCTTCTACCAGTTGTCTCCATGTAGATGTGGTCAAGCATGCTGATGTTCTGAATCTAGGATACCAGTTACAGCTAAGAAGGAAGATGAGAAGTGGTGATAAGTACTTGCAAATGCAGTGTAAGCTGTGTGTCTATCTGTTCTTCCATGACTGAACTCCATGCCCTAATTTTAGAGAGACAGCACAGCATAGGGGATAAAGGACTGGTCCTATAGTCAGATCAGAATGGGTTCAAGACCAACCTCTGATCCATACTGGACATGGGACCCTCAGACACTGAACTTCTCAGTACCACAGGTCAACTTCTAAGACCGTAAACTAGAAAAGCATTGCTGATTTAGTAGAAGGAATTTCCTCCCTGGGACTCTATCCTTCCCCTGCCCCCACCCCCCAAAGGGAGTTACCAATGTGGATAGAAATAAACCAAAAAGAAGATTGCTTAGTAGTTTGCGTCTTTGTGTCAGTGAAGCATTAGAAGCCAAAAGTAAGTTGTTAGGATTGTTTTTGTTTAAAGGAAATTACAAATATAAATCTAATCCTGATTTATTCAGGGTGTAACTGTTGCCCCTGCATTACACTCCCTTCTATTTGAATTATTCAGCTCTGCCCCACTTAAATCCAAATCAATTGCAAGTCAAGACATCACCCTACTGATGTCATTGGTCCTCTTTGAGAAAGATGAACAATAATTTGAATTATTATGATTATTTTCTTCAAGATCCTAGAAGAAAATACTGCTGATTTTAAAATATTAAATGCTCATAGTGCTAAAGATTGTCATTTCCACTGCTCCCATCCTCCTTCTCCTCTTCTTTCTCTTTTTCTTTTCTTCTTTTCTTTTCTTCTCTTCTTTTCATCCTCTCTTCTTCTTTTTGTCTCCTTCTCCTTCTCCTCCTTCTTCTCCTTCTCCCTTTTCCTCCTCCTTCTTTTTCTCCTTCTCCTTCTTCTTCCTCTCTCTCTCTCTCTCTCTCTCTCTCTCTCTCTCTCTCTCTCTCTCTCTCTCTCTCTCTCTCCCCCTCCCTCCCTCCCTCCCTCTCCATATATAGAGTTAGTCCTACATGATACTGACTTGTTAAAACAGGTTGTCTTGTAATGCTCTGCATCTTTCTACATTTACTGCATGTATTATTGATGTGGATATGATTTAACTAGTATCGGGAGATGTTAGAATCATCAGTCTAGATGGTTTGGGTGGTGGCACTTATAAGGACAAATATGATATATGCTTGCAGGTGTTCAAATGAACCTTAATTTTTTTTTATAAAGACTGTAAAATCTTTTGTTTCTTCCTTTTGTATGTCATCTTCCCCCATTAAATGGTAAGCTCCATGAGGTTACAATCTTGTTTGTTTTGTTAACTTTCTCTCTTCTAACCAAGATTATCTCCTGATTCACTGAATTTTTTCACCTCACCCAGTTCCCTAGCTCTTTGCATCTCTTTCATGTGATTCCTTCCCCCATCAGAACAAAAGCTCCTTGAGGGTAAGGAAGTATTTTTTATTTGTCCTATCAAGGATCAGCAACAGAGTGTTTGACACATAGTAATTCAGTTAGTAATAAATTTTTTTTAAAGTTTTCCCAAAAAACAAAACAAAAAACAGTTTTCTATGGTAGATATTGTGCTAAGTACTAGAGAAATAGACAAAAGTAAAAGATAACTCCTGTAGTCAAGAAGCTTACAACCTAATTTGGGAACAGCATCCAAAGGACCATGTATAACAAGATGCATACAAACTAAGTTGGAGGTTAGCAAAAGAAAATAAGGCACTTGAATTTTCGGGAGGTTGGGAGAGAGATTTCCTGCAGAAGATGAGATTTAGCTAAGACTAAGGGAAACCAGGGAAGTTATAAAGTAGAGATAAGGAGGTAGGGGGGTGAGTTCTGGGCACAGGGAACAGTAAATGTTTACTCCGAATAAGAACTTAACAAATGTTCTTTGTCTCTGTCACTTTTCAGATGTTATTTAGGACACCAGTCCAGTACATACCAGCCAGCATTCATTGATTACCAGGGTTGATTTGGTTGATTGAGATTTTATATGCACACATATACACACTTACATATACATATACAATCATCTACATACTACAATACATATATATACCTATGTGAACATATGTATGTGTGTATATATATATATATAAAACATAAATATTATATATATATATATATGAGGAGGGATAGTGTCAACTGATCCCCAAATCCTAAAATCTAAAGAGATTTTTAGGGGTTTTTTTTTGCAAGGCAAATGGGGTTAAGTGACTTGCCCAAGGCCACACAGCTAGGTAATTATTAAGTGTCTGAGACCAGATTTGAACCCAGGTACTCCTGACTCCAAGGCCAGTGCTTTATCCACTACACCACCTAGCCGCCCCCTAAAGAGATTTTTAGAAAGAATTTTAAGTTGGTTCAGCAGAAGAGAAAGACAGAAAAAGATGTGGCTCCAACCTCATCTCTGTGAGGTTTGCTTTCTATAGAGTTCGAACAAGAGTACCAGCACATAAACTGCTACATATTTAAAGTTTGTTTGGGATGTATATCAGCAGGTAAATATAAACAATCAATAAATTGGGGCAAAACCAAAACATAGCCTATAGAGGAAGTTTTGGAGTTGATCCAAGACCTGAGTGGACCCAAAACAAGCACTCTAGTTTCTTTGGAGGATTTCTGAGGTCAGCATGACCTGTAACTTCAGGTCAGACAATTTTCTAGTCACATAAAACTAGGTTCAAACAATATTAATAACTAATAAAGTATTTTCCCCATAATCAAAGAAATACAGACAAAAATCATAGTCTCAACCAAAGGACAGAACTGCCAAGCCAATAATTTAGGAGGTCAAAGGAAGGGCTCGAGCTTATTCAAAGGACTTGCTATAATATTTCATGCTCAGTGAACTGTGAGTTACCTGCAGGCTTTTATGTTGTGGTGCATGGAACTAGCTATGCTCAACTAATGTCACTAATGAGCCACCACAGTGGGAGGCTTTAGTTTACCTTCACATTCTCCTGAAAGGGAGGACATTGGATTAAGAACAATGGAAGACAGATGAAAGAATATGAAAATGCTCTCTGGAAAATTCAGTTTCAGAAAGAGAGATTTGATAGCCACTTCTATAGGAAATAATAGGCAAAATCATTACTATGAATGAAATCTCCAAGGACAGGGTGTGAAATTTATAAATAAAGGAGTAAAGAATCATGTCTAGTTAAGAGGTGATAAAAATTGGAGTTCCTCTGTTATACTAGAGCATGAATAAAGAAGGAAAGGACTGGTTTAGCAGGAAGTGGGACTGCACCAGAACCATGAAAATATTAGGATCCAGTATCAGGAGTGACTTTCCCAATGTTAATTCATTTAGGTCAGAAGTTAGGAAAAAAGAAAAATTCCTGGGAACCAGGAGAATAAGGTAAAGGTTGAAGAATCAATGAATCACTCTTGTCAGGGGAAAACCCAATGTCTGGAAGTGAGGTGTCGGAAATCAAGACAGGCAGAGCCAGTGTCCATAAATCAGGAAGGCAGGTTAGCTCAATTTATAGGATCAGGCATCTGAAATACTGAAGTCAGTTAATCCTAAAATGTTTACTCTCTGATGTCTTTCTCAATTAACCACTGGTCAGGAATGACACGGGACCCACAAGTTGTAATGGCATTTAGGGAAATTGTGGGGGCTAGTGGACTCTAGTTTTGGTTGAGAAGGATTCGAGAGAACTGGAATTTTAGGAGTTTTCTTCAGATTCCTTTCTCCTACAATCTGATTGTACATTTGTTCTTTAGATATACTTCATTTCAAGAATATTTATTTCTTCTTTAGTTTGAATATATTGGCTTCTTCCTGTTCTGTTTCCTCAGGGCCATATTTCTGGAAACATATCTCTCCTTTACACATGTGGCACTCCCACTGTTTGGAGGATTGAAGGCTTGGAGCTCTGTACAAAAAGGAGAGATATGCCATAAAGGAACAAAACCTAGTATTTATTTGAGCCTGAAATTTAAGGGTGGTGGTCAAAAGGAGGAAACATTAGAAAAACGATACCCTAAATTTTGTTTTTTTCTTGTGCGTTTCTAAGTACATGCTCAAAAAGAAAATATTTTCCTATATAAATACCCATTTGCTAAGTCACTGTTGATCTAGCTCCACTTCCTTCCTGTCTCCCCTCTTTTCTCTTCTTTCCTTCTCTTTTCTTCCCTCCTTCCATTTATTCTCCCCATTCCCCTCTCTTTCATCAGCTTATCCACACTTCAAGACATCCAATCTACCAAGAACACCAAGCTAGAATGTTTATTTCCATTTATTTGATATCTGCCATACATTTTGTTTTTATTATTCCTGGATATAGAGGCAGATCATTATCTGCAGGACTGCTGTAATTGAGCAAGAACCACCACCAACAAAAAGCGATAATAGATCCTTTACAGTAATGCTCACACTGTTCCTTCATACAAGTCAAATCCTATTAAATGGAGTATTGCATATAGGGAAACCCTTCAGTAAGTGAGTCTGACAGCACCCTGATTCTAAGCAGTATTAGCAGTACCTGCTTCAACACTTTGCATTTCATCATTCTTGCAGACTGTCTAATTATCATCTGTTCTTCACTTTTTTCCACCCTTTCAATTCATTCAATGATTTCTGCAGCTGGGATTCCAGATGCTGGCTCTGGGCAATGTCTTAGCAACTGGTTCTGGGCTATAAGTCAAAGAGGTTGTGAGAAGGGAAAATGACTTTTTTATCCAATGTTTAAAAAGTCATGAGGCTGGCATACCTACAGTCAGTACATAAATATTTCCTTGTTGCTATTATTTGCTCTTCCTTTCATGAGTAATGGGAAATGCATGATGTTTTGACTTGGAACTGAATTGGATTTAAATGAGGCAGAGTTCCATAAAGATGGTAGCCTCATTCTCTTTTCCAGAGCCAATGAAATCCAGTGTCAAGATAAAAGTTATTATGACTAGTGATAACCCAGAATGCAGTGGATGACCTTGGAATCTTCAATATCTGATCAAGCTTCTAAACACTTCACAGTGGCTTTTATCCACACATTCCACCAAAGGAAGTCTTCATATGCTTGGTGTAGTCATCACCCTAACTCACTAATAGATTTGAGTCTATTGGTTACCCTCAATCTGATTTAGCCATCTGACCAGAATTTTTTTTTTACTGGAGTTAAGTTATTGTGCATGTTAGTTTTTTAGAATCATAGATGAGAGTTGAGTGACACCAAAGGTAGAATAGCAAGTAACCCTAAGGGAAAAAAATGCCTTTGCCAGAAGTGATCAGATCCTCTCTAAACATCCCTTACAACCTTTAAAGAACTCTGAAAAGGAAAGTGACTACTCATTCCTCACTCACCTCCTTCCCTACCCATCCCTCAGGTTGTCCTTTATGGATTTGTTTTCACCTTCAAGGTTGCCATAGATATAGTTCATTTCAACAAACTTTTAATGCATTCATCACATGGACTCCAAAAAAGACATAGACATAGGAAATAAAATGCTGAATTCAGAGACCAATAAGTTAGTCAGTTTTTGCAAAAGAGAATTATAAATGGGAATCATATGCAATAAGCCTAGAAAGGTAGGCTAAATAAAGTGGTTGTCTATCTAATGGAGAATGGATTAGTAGATTGATATTATGATGTAATAGGATATAATTGCATTTCAAAAAAATGAAGAATTTGGAGAATTTTAGAAAATTGTAAAGACATGAATTGATGCAAAGCAAAATAATTACAACTAGAAGAACAGCACATACAATGACCACAATAATGTACAAGAAAACAATAATAAGACATGGCCTCTGAAGTCTCTTCCATTTGTAGATCTACAACCTTATGGAGCAGCTAGGCAGGTGCAGTGGATAGAGTGCTGGGTCTAGTGAAAAGAAATTCCGTGTTCAAATCTGGCCTCAGATACTTGCTAACTGTGTGACCCTTTACAAGTAACTTAACCATGTCCGCCTCTGTTTTCTCATGTGTAAAATGAGCTGGAGAAGAGATTGGCAAACTACTCCAGTATTTATACCAAGAAAATCCCAAATAGGGTCATGAAGAGTCAAATGTGACTGAAAATAACTCAATAACAACAAAATAGTCCTATGACAATTAGAACTCTGTTCAATGCAATGATCAACTTTGTCTCCAGTGAATTCATTATAAGGCATTTTCCCTTCTCTACAGCAATCTTTTGGTAGACTCAAGTTATATCATCATCATCATCATCATCATCATCATCATCATATTTTATAGCACCTACTATGTGCTAGACTAAGCTTTTATTGTCAGAGACCATGCTGTCATTTGACTTGATTTAGCCTTTTTCATTAACTACAACAAAAGACTTTAAGAGTATGGGATAGTTACTGGTAAGTAACAGCTCTTTAAAAAAAGCATCAAAACAGTTTTGTTTTTTTAAGCAAAGTAAAGCAGTGGTGAGAAAAATTTTCTGACCCCATTAGGAATCAGAGCCAATTTGTAAGCTAATGACTTCTAGGTGACCCCAAGTCCTAAATCCTTTAGGAGAAAAAATCATGTGACCTGAGAAGCTCCAAAGGGATCAGATTTTCTTTTGAGATAAAAAATCTGGTTTTCTTTGTCTTTGTTTTTCCTTTATCTTTGGGTTGAAGAAGGCCCTTTGAGCACCAAGACAAGCCCTTGTTGGGTACTGAGCAAACAGTAATCTTTAGTTAACTTTTAAAAACGTCCCTTGCTTATTGAACCTGAACAGCTCTGTATTTGGAGACAGTGGTGATTTTTGCCCTGAATGTGTGAGACTTTATTAGATTGTGCTGCTTTTACTGTTTCAAGATGTTTTTCTGAATGGTACTGGGAAAAGCTATAGTGGAAAAACAATAGTCCTATCCAGGATGGTTCCCCAGAGGACTGTTCTGGATTGGTGAGATGGACAATGTGTTCAAAGCACACTCCAGCCAATTTGTTAAGGACTGAAACATTTTTAGAAGGGGGAGAAGAGGGATTACTGGTGGTGGTTTTAGGGCAAAGGGGGAGGGGTGGCATGGAAGAAGCTGGGGAACCTGCTTCTTGAAATGTATGGAAATGTCCCGATGTTGGGATTTGGGAGATGTGACAATATTATGGAGCTTATTCCATCCACTGACCACATGATGACCAGAGGCTCTGTTGAGTGACAAAACTAGAAGGAATTTAACAGGCCAGAACCAGGCTCTTATCTCTGATCCTGGGGGAAGGGAACCTATGAGGGCTCTTGCTTCTGACTCTGTTGTGTCTCTTCTTTCCTGGTTTTAGTAAAATGAGATTAGAAATGTTTATGACTTTGTGAGTTTCAAAAGTTGAGGAGAACAAGTCACTGGTGATCCAGGAGCAGAGCCTATACCAAATTTTGTGGCCAACCAGTCTCAAATATAGAGGCACGGTCTTTAAGAGTCAACTGAGCTTTAAGACCCTGAAGTTTGAGACAAGACTCCCCCAGTAGCTATGCCAGATTTTTGGAGGGTGAATACTTTGTAGAAACTTTGTTAAGTTTTAGCCTCCTCTTCCCAGAAGCTAGGATAGTATAGGGAAGAGTATGCCCTCTGCTATTGAGGGGAAATGTATATTCTTGCCTTATTTTTACAGCAAAAATCCCTTTGTAAAAGGGTGAAAAAAAGTAAACTTTCTAAATTGTCAAATTGATAAACTTTTATTTGATTTAGAGGCAACAGTGATCCACTAAAGTTCTTGAATGACAGAGTAATGCATTCAGACCTGTGCTTCAAGAAGTATATTTTGTCAACTGTGTAGAGGCTGAATTAGAGAGGAGAGAGACTAGAAGCCAAAAGGACAATTAAGAAGCTATTGGAATAATTCAGGCAAGGGGTGATCAGGGTCTAAACTGGGATGGCAGCTCTGTGAATGAAGAGAAGGGAACAGATGTGGAGGCAGAAATGGAAAATATTTATTAAACATTTCCTAGTGGCCAAGTCAATACAAACTCAAAATGGAGACAGACTGTCTTCCTTTCCTAAAAGAATTCACATTCTAACTAGGAAAGATGACCTACATAGAAGAATTCACTGAAGAGGGGATGGAGGGGACTGGAAACCTTTATAGTACAACAGCAGGGTTGGTGACAAGGCCATAATTTTTTGGTTGTACTGTTTGAAAGGAGAGATACTGATAGGATCTGGGGACCAGGGCAAGGACTGGCACACTTGGAACAGATCCATTACCTTTCAAAAATCAATGAAAACCTTAAAAGAAAAAGAAAAAAAAGGAAGTAAAAACATCAGGGGAATATATGACAATGAAAGTTCAGTCAGTCAATAAACATTTATTTAGTGCCTGTGATATTCTGGGCACTGTGTTAAGCTCTTGTCAAGGACAAGAGATGATGGGTAGATAACTGGAATGCTCCACTGGTATCTTTCACAATATCAGAAAAAATCAAGGATGATCAGGGCTTCCCATGTTTAGTGACAATACTGTCCTGTAAATGCTTTTGCTTTGACCTCTGGTTAACTAATGAAAGGCAAATATATCAGCAGAATTTTACGAACTACATAGTTTTAGGAATGTTGAGAATAAACTGTCCTTGAACCTGGAACTGTATTTCCAAACTCACACTCACAGGATGACCCTCTCACAGAATGACTCTCCTAAATTCAATATAATTTCTGGACACCAATCCCAAACTATAAGAGAACTATAAGAGAAATCATATTAGAAGAATCTCCACTGATCCCTTTGCTTTTTGAAATCAGAGAACACAATTGGTTCAAAGCAAAAACTAAAATGGTATAGTAAGAAAAATAGCAACAAAATACGATGGGTCACTTTCTCACAATGATGTCAATGGGAAAATAGAACATACATTCATGGTGTTCACATGTGGAGAGAGACATAGATAAAGAGTGACATAGGGCAGAAGCAACTCATACCTGTCAGAATACCAGTATCTTCTCAGGATGTCCTCTCCTGCTCCACAGTGTCTCCCTTAAGTCTTAATGTACATGAGCAAGGGAACTATCAGATGGGTAGACATGTATGGATAATCTGTTCCACTGCAGAAAGCCTTCAAATCTATGAGATCCATTTCCATTTAGCTATTGGAGAGCATTTTATATTGTCTTCTCTGTGTACATATTGTTCCTTTATCCCATCTTCAAACACCACTCCCAGGAGAGTGCAACCTTCCTGAAGGAAAGAACTATTTCAGGTATTTCTTTGTAAACCAAGTACCTGATATAAGATATAGTACAAGTCTAATAAATGTTTACTAAATATACTGCAGTCTTCAAATGCTTAGATATTACAACAGCTATTTTTAAAAAGGATAAACTACTTTTGAATGTTGCTCTTTGATCAAGAAAATGATTTTGAACATGTCTAATAACCAGCTAGGGATCTCAGGGAATAGGGAACTTGACCTGGAGTCAAGAAGGCCAAATTTGGTCTCAGACACCTTCTAGATATGTAATCCTGGATAAGTCACTTAACCCTGCTGCCTCAGTTTCCTCACATGTAAAATGAACTGGAGAAGGAAATGGTAAACCACTCCAATGTCTTTTCAAAGAAACTCTAAATGAGATCACAAAGAATTAGATATAACTGAAAACAGTCACAGGGAAAATATAAGATATTTTAAGGAAGTACTGTTCATTCTTTCTTTCTTCATATTTCTAGCACCTTGCACCTTGCTACTGTTATATTAATGGCTTAATGAATGCTTTTTTTGGTGATAAAAGTAGGAAGACTCCAATTCAAACTAATTTTTTTTTAAAAAAAGGTGTATTAATTCATCTATCATCCTTTTAAAAGTTACAGATTGGAGCAGCTACGTGGCACAGCGGATAGAGCACCAGCCCTGGAGTCAGGAGTACCTGAGTTCAAATCTGGCCTCAGACACTTAATATAATTAATTACCTAGCTGTATGGCCTTGGGCAAGCCACTTAACCCCATTGCCTTGCAAAAATCTAAAAAAAAAAGTTACAGATCATCCAATTCCCCCAAAATACTTTATAGATCCCTCATAGGAAAGGGGGAAAGAGAGAAGGTGAATTCTAAGAGTCAAAATGGATATAGGATTTGGAAATAAATTAAATAGAAATAATAAATAAATTAATAGAATAGATAATATAGATAAATTAATAATAGATAATAATAGATAAATTAATAGAATAAAATCTAAACCTCACTGTCTGTGGATGCCAAGTCTCAGTTCAATTGCTGGTCATTGCAGTGGGCATTTTGCATTCTGGCTTTGGTACACTAGACAATATTAGGAAACAGCATTTGAACAGTTCCTCTTAGCAGGGATATGGGTAAGGCAGGACAGGAGTCTTGGGAAAGTAGCCAGATTTCTGCCTAGGTATGGAATGAAGGTGGGGTAAAGGTTATGCCTATGGGAGGGTAAAAAAAAAAGAATGTATTTTCTAAGGAACTAAAAGCAACTGATAAGGGAGTTGAGAAGTGAGATAAACAGCTACCAAAATAAGAAGGGGAACACTGGAATTATTATTGTCAAACAGAATCTTAAAAAAGCTCCTACAGAGCTAAGAGGTGTTTGACTAAATTTCTTTTCTAGATATCATTATAGTTTCATTTATTAAATATCATAAATAATGACTTATTTTAGATCATGAAAAGAGGTTGATATTGTCCATTTTCTCTCTTGAGGCTGGAAACAAAAAAGAGCCCAAAGAAACTAAAGAGACCTGATCTCTTCTCTTCTCTTCTCTTCTCTTCTCTTCTCTTCTCTTCTCTCTCTCTCTCTCATCTTTCCCATTCTACCTCTTCCCTTACTTTGGCAGTTGCGTGGAGGGAGGCAAGGCAGGGACATATGCTCTCCTACAGTCTTCCACAGCTTCTCTGAATTCATTTTTTGAAAAAGAACATAACTGTAGTTTTATTGTTATAGGGAGTTTCCAAAGAAATAATAGAAATCCATACCTGTGATTTATTTCTATAGTTTCTAAGGAAACAATAAAAAAATCATAAAAATCCTTTTTAAAAAAAAGAATTCAAAGAAGTTGAGGAAGACCATAGGAGAACACAAGTCAGACAGCAAGCATTTATTAAAAGCTGTATCAGCCACTAAGTTAAATTCTGAAAATACAAATAAAAAAAAAAGGAAGATAAAGTCCCATGCTCAAAGAGCTTACATTTTAGAAAGGAAATATTACATATAAAAGAGGACTTGAGGGGTGGCTAGGTGGCGCAGTGAATAGAGCACCAGCCCTGGAGTCAGGAGTACCTGAGTTCAAATCTGACCTCAGACATTTAATAATTACCTAGTTGTGTGGCTTTGGGCAAGCCACTTAGCCCCATTGCCTTGGAAAAAACTTAAAAAAAAAGGACTTGAAAAATAGGGAGAGGAAAGGAGAAGGAAGAACTAGCATGGGGGGGAAATGGTTATCTGGGCCCTTGACCAAAATAAATGATCCAGGAAGAACTCACCAATAGGAGAAGGACACTTCAAGAGCAAAGTGCTTAAAATTATCCAGTAGTTTATTCTTTTAGACCGCTACTTGGGGCATAGGTTCAGTGACTTGGTCTGTGTTACACAATCACAGTAAAAGACAGATAGAAACTCAGACTACCCTAACTCAGGGGCCAGAACTTTATTAGACCTCTCTTTTGATAATCACAGTTCTTTAATCTAGTGTGTGATGGGAATGAAGATAATAAAAGGTAGACTATTCAAAGAAATTACATTGTCAGCACTTGTAAAATACAAACCCATTTAACATCTTTCCTTTTTTTGGTGTCAGTATGCTATGTGGTTATAAAATGTTTAATTCTCTAATGATAGATTTGATCAAGACAAAGCTTGCTTTAAAAAAAAATCTAGAAGTTTTTTATTTTAATTCCAGGTTTAGACATCTTCTAACCTTGCAAATCTATTTCCCAGTTGATACAATCAATCATTTTAAAAAATCTGCTGGGAGAACTACAGAAATGAAGATAAAATCTTAGTAAGATATTCGCTTTTATCACTTCCACTAAACCCATAAAAAGTCTTCATCTGTCAAATTATCTTTTCAAAAAAAATCAACCTTTTCATCATTTTCTTTGTAGGAAGAAGTTGAAAAAGGATCATTTAAATATCTATGTCATGAAAACTGTTGATGTTCTAATAAAGTCAGATGTTCCCAAATTATCTGTTCTTATCCTACTCCTAACCCTCTGAGGGTAAAACTTAATTTTGGTCATTCACTTATAGCTTCCTCAGGCAATGTGAGATTATTGTTTGGAGTAATTTTTTGGTATATGTTGAGACAAATATCCTTGTATTAGGATTGAGATTGAACTTTCATCCCTGAATGTCATATTCTTTTAAACCATCTAATTCCATTTACTCTATATAAGAACAAATAGTAAAGGGCAAAGGAAGAAAATCTTATAGTTGGATTTCTACTCTTTAGAAATAGAGTCATATGATAAGAGTTTCAGAGCTAAACAAGAACTTAGCAAATATCTAAGGGGGTCTACGCCTCCCTCCACTTTATAGTTAAAGAAATTGAGTCCCAGAGATATTAAAAAACTTTTCCAAGATTAGTATTACTTGAATCATTCAAGGAAATAAATTGTACAACTGAGACTGGAAACCAGTATTTAAGTACTTTTTAAATTTTAATTTCATTTTGAATAATCTGGGGTTGTGTGAGTCAGGATCATTATTAATGAGAGTTTTTTAGATTTTTATTAATTTCCCATCAGGAGCTTTTAGGAGATTGAAAATATTTAGTGATAAGATTGATCTCTAAGAATGACAAAGAATACTATTCTTTCATTCCTTAGCAATTGCTAGGATTAAAATTCATCTCCAGGAAATGGGTTGAGTGTTTTAGGCACAAGATTGTGACTCCTTTTACTTAAAATGTGAATATCATTATTATATGTCATTGCATATAATCTGAATTTTACTCTCTTTGTTTCTTAATGATTGTATAGTCTACTAATATCTGTTTGAACTCTTCCAGTGACAGAGAACTCAATTACCTTATCATCGCATACAATTTCAGTTGAATAGTTCTACTTATTAGAAAAATCTTTCTTCAGAGTCTGAATATAGAGCAAAATATGCTATATTCACATATTAAAATTTCTTTAATGTTTTTTCTTTATTTCTCATAATTTTTCACCCTTAGTTCTAATTCCTCTTTCATAATGGGAGTAAAATGGAAATATGTTAAACATGATTATACATGTACTTCCTATATAAGACTGTTTGCTGCCATGAAGAAAGGGAAGGGTGGGTGGTAAAATAATGTGGAACACAAAAGCTTGCAAAAGGATGAATGTAGAAAATTACCTTTGAGGCCAATGTATACTGTGGAAACAATGTAAAGACTAACAGACTGCCCTCTGTGGGGGGTGGGGGTAGGGAAGCAAGAATGGGGGAAAGATTATAAAACTCAAAATTAATAAAATATTTCTAAAGAAAAAAAAACTACCTTTGCATGTAATTGGAAAAATAAATAAAATTTTAAAAGAAGAAAAAGAAAACTCTTCCACCAAAATCCATAAGAACAGACTCCCAAATCTGAAATAGTTCTACAAAGAAATTCATTAACTCATTCAGTAGAAGAGAGAGCCTGAAAGAAGTTCCCCCTCCCCAGATTCTAGAAGATTTAAATTTTATAGGATTTTGAAAAAGGCTTTCCATACAGGAAGCTTATGTACTGCGTGTATACAAGTTAAGCAGTTTTGTAGAGGGCAGTCTGAAAGCAAGGTAGATTACATAGATAACCAAGACAGTAGCTTGGGGTGGACCCCTCAGAAGTTGCTTGGTGTGGTAATCAAATACAAGAAGACTTTGAGTGTATCCAAGGTCTTGGGGAACTGGAAATACCTTGCAGCCATCTCTGGCATTCTTAGTTACTAGAAACAAGTGACATTCATATCATCATATAAGGTAGGGTTTAAGCAGTATAATAATTTTTCCTGAAGAGTATATCAGATCATTTTTTTTCTCACAGTGCTCACAAAGGAGATAGAGAAAGAAAGGTCAGACAAGAAGGAAGAGAACCAAGAAAAAGTCTAGAGGAGAGATTATACATGATTATCCTTTATCCAGGAGGAAAAGGTGATGAATAAAGTCAAATGATGCAGAGATGTCAAGAAGGATGAGGATTAAGAAAAAGTTATCAAAACAGACAATTAAAAAAATCATTGGTAATTCTGGAGACAATCATTTCAGTGATGAAGATGGAAGCCAGTCTACAAAATGCTTCAAAGAGTGAGCAGAGGGGAAGTGGTGACAATAAGTATAGACGTATTTTTTCATGAAGTTGACTGAGAAAGGGAAGAATGACATGGGTCTGGGCTTGAAGAAAAAAGAGAAGATTTGAACCAGTATATCAGGAGTCAGGGAGGAACAAAAAGAGTGACAAACTTGGACTGGTAGGGGATAGTTTTTTTTTTCAATGAGGAAACTTGGATAGATTTACATGTATTAGGGAAGAAACCAATTAGGGAAGAGATTCTAGACTAGAATTAGAAGGATGACTGAAGGGCAATATGTTGGAAAAATAAGAGGAATAGAACCAAGGGTTGGGTTGGCCTTAACAAACAACTAGAGTAACAAAGAGAATAGATGAAGTTAAAGTGTTTGGAGATGAAGAAAGGGGGAGAAGAGAGCATTCAGGCCAATGACCTCTATTTTTTGGTATGCAATGAATTTGAGATGAATTTCACCCTTGGGAAGTGGAGGCAATGGGTGATGTGAGAAATTTGAAGAGAGAAGTCTTGTAACAGAATCCATGTAGGATGGCTTTGCCCTAGTACACTCTAAGACTCTTAAGGTACTGATCTGCATTGATAGCAGAAATTTCCTTGATAGTTCTCTATACTAACAGAATTACAAGTCCAGTCCAAAGCTTTTGCATAAAATAAAGGTAATGCAGATATATTAAGATTAGAGAAACTGAATGTGGAAAAAAATTTTCATTTAACATCTGCTAAAAATGTCTAGAGAATTAAACAAACATTTAAGACAAAGATAAGTGGTTAAAGAATACAATTTTTTACAAAAAGAATTTCAAATGATAAACAGCTAAATGAAAACATATTCCAAATCAGAAATATATAAATTAAAACAACCCTGAGGTTTCTCCTGTCTCTCAGTAAACTGGCAAAGCATCAATGTTGAATAAGCCATAGAAGTCAGACATACTAATAATATACTGTAGGTGGGGCAATGTATTTTTCCAATCATTTTGAAAAATATTTTGCAATTATTTGAAAAAAAAGTGATTATCTGTTCATGAACTTTGATATATAGATATACTCTTGGGTATATTCTCCAAAGAGGTCACAGATTGCTGTGGATCCTTGTTCTTGAAGAGGATCAGAATGATGTCTTGAGTTGTACATGAATTGAAGTGAGACAGAACTGTGCAAATTCATCGGCCTCCCTCTCTCCTCCAGTGACATGGGAGTTTAATGGCAAGACAAGAGGCAAGACAACTGACTATGATGTTGTCCCAGAAATGTCAAAGATGGAGAGGCCACTAAAAAATACTGTTCAGTCATGTCTGACTCCTTGTGACCCCACTTGGGATTTTCTTGACAAAGATACTGGAGTGGGGTGCCACTTCTTCTCTCAGTTTATAGATGAGGAAATGGAGCACAGCTAGTAAATGTCTAAGGCCAGATTCCAACTCAGGAATTTGAGTATTTCTGACTCCAAGCCTGGTGCTCAATCTAACTGTACCACCTAGCTGACCCTACCCCTCAAATATTGAAAATAACACTTCATGTGATAGGAAAGATCTGGAAACAAGATAGACATACAATGATTGGGAAAGGACTGAACAAATAATGGTATATGAATACAATGACTGAAAACATTATCCAAGCCATCACATGTACAAAGCCCTATGTGCTAAAGTTGGAGAAAACAGAACAGAAACATAAAAGTGAAACACACCCTGCTTTCAATGTGATCATCTTCTAATAGTACAATGAAATATTGCACAATAAAAAAAATGAAAAAAATGAGAAATTCAGAGTGACATAAGAATTTTTGTATATACTATTACAGAAAGAAATACATGGAATGAGATGAACAATATACACAATGACTAAAAAAAGGTATCATTAAAAGGAAGTTGAACTCTATGTTACTGTAAAAATAATTTGTCTGTTGGAGCCAATAATGAGCATTACGCTTTCCTCTATGAAGAAGTGGAGGACTATGATCTCAGAATGTCGCCTATTGTGGTGTGGCTACCATATCACTTGCTTTTTTTCCTTAGCTGTTTGTTGGTTTTGTTCATTTGTTTGTTTGTTATAGGGATAGTTCTGCTTATGGGGATTGAGCTAGAGAAGGGTAGCTCATCACTTCCAGAAATCAATATGAAGTAAAAAAAATTTGCCCTCTCTTTAAAAATCTTTTTAAATTTAAAATTTAAAGAAAAAAGTTACTAAAAATTTGAAAAATTTAAATTACTTAAAATGTATTAGCTATTATATTCATTTTATATTATTTATTATTAAAAGAAAAGGTGACAGCAGTGTGAAAGATGGTCTAAAAGAGAAAAAAATAAGAGTTTGACTGATTTTCTTTATAATTAATATCTGTTGATATTTTTGAGAAGGGATCCTTAATCTTTTTTTATGTCATAAGATCTCTTTGGCAATTTGGTGAAGCCTATGGACTATTTCTAGGAAAATTGCTTTAAAATGTATGAAATAAATCTATAAGATTACAAAAGAAAAATTTATATTGAAATACATATTTGATGCTTTTAAATATCAAAATATTCAAAAAACAAGTTTACAGACCTCCATGTTAAGAACTCATCTTGTCCAAGTATCTTCTTTCACACACATGCATAAAAATTAAGCAGAGACTTTTTAAACTTAAATTTTAAAATCAATGAGTCTTTATTGTCTCTTTCTCCAATTTCCCCTTCCTCACTAGAAAATAAGAAAGAAGAACAAAATTTTATAGCAAATAGTCATCATCAAGGAAAATAAATTCTTACATCAGCCAGGTCCAAGCATATATATTTTCTTCTTCACCAGAGTCTAGTACCATCTGTATAGGGAGGTGGATAGCAAGCTTTCCCTGGTACTCTGGAATCATAGTTGATCATCACATTAGTAAGGATTGTTAGCTCTAATTATTTGTTTTCATGATGTTGTTGTTAAAGTATAAATTGTTTTCTCGGTTCTTTAGAGCATAGTTTCATAAATAAAAATAAAATAGTCCTAAGAAACATTATGACTTGTGCATAGTAACAGCAATATTGTGTGATGATCAACTACGATAGACTTAACTCTTCTCAGCAATACAGTGATCAAAGACAATTCTAAAAGAGCTATGATGGAAAATGCCATCCACATCCAGAGAAAGAACAATGGAGTCTGAATGCAGATCAAATCATACTATTTTCACTTTTAAAAAAAAATGTTTTTTGTTTTCCTTTCTCATACTTTTTCCCTTTTGTTTTGATTCTTACTTTAGAAGATGACTATTATCAAGATATGTTTAACATGAATATTCATATATAACCTAGAGCAGATTTCTTGCTGTCTTGGGTAGGATGAAGGGAAGGGAGGGAGGAAGAAAATTTGAAACTCAAAATTTTACAAGAATTAATGTTGAAAATTATCTTTTCATGTAACTGGAAATATATATTAAGAAGATAAAAGAAATATGGAGAGAAAATATATAGTTTGGTTCCATTCCATTAAAGTAATCTCAGTTTATCAGTTAGTCAACAAATATCTTTTAAGTGCCTACTGTGATAACAGCTAATATTTATAGAATGCTTGCGATGTATCAGGCTCAGAGGATCCTATTTGATCATTATAACAAACCTGGAAAGTAGGTCTTTTTTTTTTACAGATGAGGAAAATAAAGCAATTAGAGGTTAAATGACTCATCTAGAGTCATTAACTAGTGTCTGAATATGAATTTGAATTTATGCTTACCTGACTCCAAGTAGAGCACTTTATCTACTGTGCCACCCTGTTACCCTCTATGGTGATTACCATGGACCAGAAACTGAAGTCCTGGGGATCCAACAGAAAGGCAAAAACAGTTCTTACCTTCTCTTACATTCTAGTGGGGGAGACAACATGCAAATAGGTGTGTGTGTGTGTATGTGTGTAAAAACATATAGACATCCCTGCATCTATCTAAGGGTATGCATATATACACACAATTACGTATAAATCTATCTATCCATATATTTATAAATATATTCACATACATATATGCACACATACACCTCTATCCAGGTACACACACACACACACACACACACACACACACACACACACACGCATACATAGAAGGAGCAGTGAATAGAGCCCAGGAGTCCGGAGGACCTGGGTTCAAATTCAGCCTCAGACACTGCTAGCTATGTACTTTGGACAAGTCACCGAACCCTGATTGCCTCACATCCAGAGCCATCTCTAGTCATCCTGATTCATATCTAGCCACTGGACTGAGGTGGCTCTGGAGGAGAAAGTAAGGGTAGTGATTTCACATGCCACCCCCTCACTCAAACCCAAACATATCCATTTTATGGCATCACCTTCCTAATATCATGGTCTTCTTCAAGAACAAAGGACAAAGAAGAATGACATCCATGCATATATATATATATATATATATATATATATATATATATATATATATACATATATAGGTGTCCATATATACATACACATACAAACCCACACGCAAATGTATATATATACACATAAATATATATAAACATATCCATCTAAATATTTAATATTCATCTATATACACAGGAGATAATTGGGTGATAATTGGATATCAAAGATGGATGAGCAGCTCTGAAATGGGCTTGACAAGTCCTAACACCAGAGATGTTAGACCTCCCTGAAAATCCCATACATAGTAAAGTACATGAGTGTAAAAAACTAGAAAGGTGGGAAGGGAGCAGCTAGCAAAAAGCTTTAAATGCCAAAGAGAGGAGTTGGTATGCATTACAAATTATTCACTAAATTATGAGTAAATGGCCATGTTCATGATAAAAGTCCTAACAGTCACCCTGGGGAATATTTTAGAAGTCTCAGAGAAATTGTTTTCAACAAACATAAGCATCTCTTTGGAATATCAGAGCAAGAAAGCCCCAAGAAGAATCCTAAATATTATGTTAGTGGACTCTTAAAAATCATAACTAATATTTATTTTTTCCTTTTGAATATCTATGTAGTTGGGAAAATAAGTAATAATAGGTGCTGTAAAATGCTTCTGAACAGTGCTCCATGATTTAATCATCTCTCTCGGTTATATTTTGACATCTGTATAAAATACTATGTTATTCATTGTGAAATCTGTGTCAACTTATTTCTAGCTGGAGTTGGTTTGCATTTATTCAAAATATTCCATAGAATCAGGTATTAAAATTCATTTTGTTCAGGAATTCAGAAACAACTGCATTGTATATATTTCTGCCATTAAGATAACCTACAAAATAAATTATGATGCTCGATTTATACCTGCTGAGATGAGCTTGCTAATGCATCATTTCTCATGCTACAAAAATTTGGGGTTGAAATGATGAGAGAAAATAAGGTAATTCACAGGGCCTATAATTATTCTAAGAAGATGCAAAGGCCAGAAAAGAGCTGTCTAAGCTTTGCCTTTAGTCCATGGCTCAGCAATGGGGTGGATATACAGACTAGGTCCTGCCCTGAGAAGCAGGTAAATTTCCACATTGGTCCTGGAGGTCCTACCACAAACTTGCTACATTGGACTTACTACCTTAAATCCATTTTGCCTCAGTTTCCTCATTTCTGTACAAGGAAAGAAATCAAGAACAATCTCAAGGGTCCTTATTGCTTCTAAATCTAGAGTGAAGTCTGCAAATAGGCACCTGAGAAATCTATTCTAAATCTCTGATCTTATGGGAAATATATTTCTATATATGCTATTCCGTACTTAAAGTTGGGATTTAGTAATAATGATAATAGAACATCGAAATAATGTCTTAGGGTTTGCAGAGTACTTTCTCTTTATTTATATTATCTCATGTGATTTTTGCAACAGTCTTGTGCGGTAGGTACTATAATAATCTCTAGTTTACAGATAAGGAAACTGAGGCTAAGAGGTTAAGTGACTGGCTCACCATTACATAACCATAAATGTCTGAGACAGGATTGGAATCAGAGTCTTCTTGATTCTATCTATAGCTATTCCTTCTACATTGTGACTTTTCCCATAGGCTTAAGGAATTAAATGGGAATTTGGGAGGAGTTTTGCTAAAGTCTCAGACAGACAAAGGCCAACAGATGACACAGAAAAGTTTAGTAACTCAAAAATGCATAAAATATATGTATAGTAGTGCATAAGATACATTTTATATGTAATATGATATATATATATATAATTCATATATTTTATCTACTAACAACATAATAATTCAGACCTTTTTCTCTGATACTAAGGAAGGGCCAAAAAATTTTACACAGATTTCCCAGATGGGGGGGGGGGGCTGTGAGGGTACATATTCCTATCCCACGATAGCTGCAAATCAAGTGGCATCTCTCAGCCCTAATTTACTTATCCATAAAAAGAGTACATTGGACTTTCAGATCTGTAAGATTCCTTAAAGTTCTTCCAATTCAAAAATCAAGGAATTTGTGTAATCTGACCCCATTTACTCACCTGCTGGAGAAGCCCCAGTAGCTCCCTATTAACTCTAAGATAAAGCACAATACCAATTAAAGTCCTTTGTAGTTTGACCTCAGATAGAGTTCATTTTATTTTCTTTTGACCACCTTATGTTCCAGTCAAAATGGTTCATTTTCTGTTCTTCCCGTATGACTTTACATTTCTTTGCCCTTGCACAGCCTGTCCCCCATGGTGGGAATCCTCAGTTTTCTTCAAGACTCACCTTAAAAACCCCATCTCCTCCATGTGGTCTCTCCTGATTCCCTCAATTATCAATGCTGTTTGCACTTCCCCCAACTCAACCTCCTCCACCTACTGCTCACCTGCTGCCCTCTCAATGCAAGCCCCTTGCCAAATTACTTTATGAAGACATCTGTCTGTGTTTGCTCCCTTGTTTGTTGAATGAATAAATATATTATTTAAAATCTATAGCATGTAAATAAAGCATTATGTTTTAGTGTTAAAAGTTTAACCAAAATATATCATGGAGTTCCCAGCTCAAAGAGGCTTATCCCCTGAGGTTTGGGTACATAAATACATAAACAGAACCTACAATATTATCTTCTAAGTGCATTTGGGTTGGGCAATGCAAAGGATTACACAGGGAAGGTTGTTACTGATAGTATGTTTAAGGGAAAGTTGCACAGAGCAGCTGGCATTGGGGTTAGAATTTTATTTAACTGGTAGAATTTTCAGGGCAGCTAAGGAGGCGGTGGATAGAGTACTGGTCTTAGAACAGGAAGAGTCATCTTCCTGAGTTCGAATCCAACCTCAGACACTTACCATATGTGTGACCCTGGGCAAGTCACTTAAACCTGTTTGCCTCAGCTTCTTACCTGTATAATGAGCTAGAAAAGGAAATACCAGACCACTCCAGTATCTTTTTTTTCAAGAAAATTCCAAATAGTTACACAGAGGCAGACACAATTGTAACTACAATAGAAATTTAGTAGCTAAAGATGGGAAGGAAGGCAATTTGAGGCACAGGAAGCAGTGGGAACAAAAATCAATGAAGGAGGAAAGCAAGGGGAAGTGTGCCAGGGAAAGAGTAGCCCATTTATTTAAATGATCAGTTTTGTTTCAGCACATAATACAAACTCTAGCAAACTCACAATTCAGTCCTTTATAATGCCTGAAAAGAAACAAGTTGCCTGAAAAAGTGGGATTGATGATAGTATATACCTTCTACTTAGTAAGTTGTCATTTGTGAAAATAAGCAGGTATGCTTTAACTTTTAAAAAAATTAGTGCCAACATTATCCTTGTTGCCTTTTTGAAATCTGATTTGTGTTTCTATATAAAGTTATTCTCATTTATATGGTTGTGGTTATTGTGTCTATTATTCTTTCAATCTGCTTTCTTTTCTCTGCATCACTTCATACAAGTCTTCACATATTTCTTTGAATTTTTCATATTTGTAGCTCCTTACAAAATATTATAACTTCCCTTGTAAATTCATATACCACTGTTTATTCATTCTTCACTCCTTGTGCATACAAGCATGGTTCTAACTTTTTGCTGTTAGAAATTGTATTTCCATAAATAAGTGTATATACATCATACACATGTGTACATACATACCACACAAACTTATATGAACACACATGTAGTTTGCATGTGTATTTGTGGGCATGCAAGTGCATATTTAACAAATCTCATAGTAGGATGTCTGGGTCAAAGAGTGAGGACACCTTTATAACTTTTCTTGGGTAATTCAAAATTGTGTTCCAAAACACACACTCAGAGTAGCACAATTTGTCTAAAGCATAGCAATATGTGTTAAAATTTTATCTTGTTCTGTCCAATCTGACTCATCCTGCTCCATTTCTTCTAGTCAGCATAGTAAGTTTATAAGTAGTCAGTTTAAAATAACAATAGTAGGAAGTAAGATTACAAAGGAGAGAACCTAAAAGTCACATAAAGACTATCCCAAAGATCAAAGAAGCTGACTGCTAACTGTATCATATATCAACTAAAACTCACATCCTGGTAAAATGTGATGAATCTGAAGAACCCTTTGGTCCTATTGTATTAAATCTCAGACAAGTTCCAGATATCCACATCAAGTCCAACAGAATGGCAAATGTTACTGATAACTTTGTGGATGTGTTAACTTTTTCAGACAAGTTGAGATGATTTAGATAGGCTAATTAACTAACTCCAAGGTGGCATGGATAAAAGTCTGTCCCCCAATAACCCTGTAGAACTTGGACTCCAAATTCCTTCCCCTTACTCCCCCCCCAATCTTCCAACTTCTTCCATCTCCATCTGGGTCTTTGATGCCCATTGCTCCTAACTTTAATCCATGTTGGTGTGAGCTGTGCTTCTCTGCCTCCCAGACTGTATTCTTCCCCAAGCTGTCAGCCTTCTCTAACACCCTAATCCCAGTCCCCACCTGTCTGCCTCCAGATCCCACCCACTTTTACTGCTTGGGTGGCCTCTGAACCCTCTTTGCCTTATTAAAATGTGATTGAAATCTTACTTCCCACTACCACCTAGTCTTTCCTGGGAGAGCTCAAAGAACTAGGCATGCCTGTTTCCATTTCATAATTGCATAATAACTGGAAATTTAATGTGGGATGCTGTGATCTGAGATAAAACCAGGATGGTGGTTTCATCTAATTCCTAGGATGGTGCCTGCCTCATAGCTAGGGTTTAATTTTTTTTTAAAAAGGCTTTTTTGATTGATTGGATCACAGATTTAAAGCTAGAAGGACTCTTAGAAATCATCAATCCAAACCTTTCATTTTATAGGCAAGGAACCTGAGATGCTTAGAGAATAAATAACTTGTCTAAGGTTACACAGGTAGTAGAGGTAGAGTAGGATTCAAATCCAGATCCTCAAACTCTAAATTCAGTATGTTTTCCATTGTCCCACTGCTCAGAATCAGACCAGATTGTAGAGGGCAAATGAACCTAAGTTTTAGTTTGTAACAAATAACTGAGTGGTGTGCTGGTTAGAGTCCTGGGTCTAGAATCAGAAGAACCTAAGTTCAAATCTGGATGCAGATACTAGTTGTGTGACCTTAGGCAACTCACTTAACCTCAGTTTCCTTATCAGTAAAATGGAGATGATAATAATTAAATATTATTATTGTCAAATGCCTGGCACATAGCATGTCCTATATAAATGTTTAACTACTATTTTTTTTTTTAGCAGAAAAGTTTCACAGTCAAGATCTATCTTAAGAAATATAATTCTGGAAGTGATAGAAGATGATGGATAGAATGAAGAAGAAAGAAAATGAAAGCAAGAATTGTTAGGAAATTATTACAAAGCCCAAGTAGGTGGATAAATGAAGACCAGAATTAAGATAATGATAATGGGAATAGAAAGAACAGCACTGATGACAAAGATGTGATGGAAATGAAACTGATTCTGACTATGAGAAGTGTCAGAGTGAAGAGTCTAATCCCAAGATTTGATACATAGGACAGATACTCAATGTTAGAAGAAATAAGAGAAGTCAAAACAAAAGGGGGGAATTTTTAAGAGAATTATTAGCAAACTTAATGGGAAGCAGGCAATATGTTATAGTCAAAAGACTTGGAATTAGATAAGACATGGTTTCTCAACCTTAAACACTTATTAGCTATGTGGTGCTGGCCAAGTCTTTGAACTTCTCTATTCCTCAGTTTCCTAATTTGTAAAATAGCAGGATGAACTGGATTTATGGCCTTTAAAGGTCCCTGTGGTACTAAATCCAAGATCTTGATTGAATTTGATATGCTGGTGGTGCTTCAAGGTAGGTAAGACTTATGGGAAGCTGGAAATATAGATTGATGCTATGAAGAAGGGTCAAGAGTAGATTTAGAGACTGAGGAATTGTAGAAGTAATGGTTGTTGTTCAGTCATGTCTACTTCCTCGTGACCCCATATAGGGTTTTGTTGGTCAGGATACTGGAGTGGTTTAAGGCACCTAGGGGTAAGTGGATCACATGGTTAGTGTCTGAGGCTGGATTTAAACTCAGGGCTTCCTGACTCCAGGCCCAGCACTTATCCACTGACCTACCTAGTTGCCATAAAGGTGACTGTCATTTAGTCATTTTTTTTTGTTTTATTTTGTCTGATGTGATGTCTCCATTTGGGTTTTTCTTAGCAAAGATACTGGAATAGATTGCCATTTCTTTCTCCAACTCGTTTTACAGATGAAGAAACTGAGGTAAACAGCATTAAGTGATTTGTCATTTCCTTCTCCAACTCATTTTACAGATAGGGAAACTGAGCCAAACTGGATTTAATGACTTACTTAGGGTCAAACAGTACTGAGGATGGATTTGAACTTAAGAAGAAGAATCTTTCTTTCTCCAAGCCCATCACTCTATCTATAGAACTACCTATCTGCCCATAAAGATGGTAATTGAGTCTATAGAACCAATCCAGAAAAAAAATAAAAATCTATAACTTCATAAAGGTGGTAGTAAACCTATAGACTTCCAAAAGACAGAATTTAGAGAAAGAAAGGGAGCAGAAAGTTGGAACTTTGGGAAGCTTCCACACTTACAGGTTGGGATGGTGATGAGGAATTATCCAAAAACAGAGAAAAGAGTAGTGGAAGGGATGTGAAGGAAACCAGGAGAGAGGGGTTGCATCTTTGGTGACAGAAGAGAAGGAGTATAGAAACCTGTCAAATGCTGCAGAAAGAGTAGGGAAAATGAAGACCAAAAAAAAAAGGCTATTGTTTTTGTAGATAGACACTTAGTAGAGTGATGGGAGAGTGGAAGACAGATTTTAGAGACTGACACAGAGAACTTTTAAAAGAATGTTGGCAATGAGGAGAGACATGGAAGGGTCAAGAGAAAGGTTGAGTTTTGTTCCTGTTTTTGTTTTTAAGGTTTGGGGAGACCTAAACATTTTTGTTAAGAGGATGTTAAAGAGGGCATACTGAAGAGCCATGAGAAATGGGAGTTGTCTCCTGGTGTAAGATCTTATAGAAAGGGAGAAAAGAGATAAAGGTGGCAAGTGAAAAGAAAGAGAGAGTAGATGATTAAATCAGGAAAATGTGAAGAATGGAAAAGGGAACCTGAGAAAGCACACACACCCTTACTCACAAACATCCTCAGCTTTTCCTAGTGCTCAAAAAGCTTTCTTAGGATCTTTTGACAGGTAGCAGAATAAATAAAGTGCTGGGCCTGAAACCAGAAAGACTGAGTTCATATAGGGCCTTAGAAACTTATTAGCTGTGTGACTTTGGGAAAGTCACTTAACCACTGACCGCCAAAAAAATGGGAATTGTAGTGATCCACCTTCTAATACCATTGCAAGGATCAAGTGAGGTATTGTTTGTCAATAACAGCACAAGGACTGACAAATTAGACATCCTGAATAAATACTTATTCCTTTTTACTCCTTATAGTTACCCATCTTTTCTCTTCCCCTTTGCTATTCTGGTCTAAATCCTATCAGTGAAGTGTTAAATTCACATTTTGTTCCTAAGGTGAAATGATATTTTAGAATTCTCTATTGTAGTTTTTCATTGAAAAAAGATAATATCAAAATAGTAGTACTGGTAACCAAACCAAAATAATTATATATCATTTATTAAACAGCTTGGACTAAACCTGTTTCTGACAGATGTCCAATCGGTTTAGTCCAACTGACGTGGGAGAAATTAGTGTCTCTGTCAAAAAGATGAGAGTTGTTGAAAGGGAAAAAAATTCACACCAGCCCTGAAGGTAGAGAGCTGGGGATTTTTATTTCATAATCTGCAAAATTCACAGATTAAAATTGTTTCCTAGACAGACGGTAGGCTGCTTAAGGACAGGGTGAATAACAAAGGGGAGAGTACCTGAGGGAAAGAGTGAAAGGAAAGTAGCCAGAACAGTTACCAGGGTTAAGACTTAAGGGAGTCCGGCCACAAGGAGTAGAGGCCATAGTTCATAGTTCTCCAGTGGCCTAGGCCAGGACCATGAGGTTCTCGATTAGAGAGAGAAAGTGACCATTCTTCAAAGAAGAGAGGAAAGAAAGAACAAGAGGACCCTATCTTCTGGGTCATCTTACTTAAATACATTTCCATGTGGATTGGACAAGGGTGGTACTTGGTGGGGGGGTTAGCACCTGGCTTCAGGTATTTCCCAAGGGGCAGTCCTCCAAGACCCATGGGTGACATTCTATGCATTAGTTTTTTCTGTCCCAAAGAGTGTAACCTTCATGTCCAATATGTCATTGCATATGTCCTGCATCACAACTGTCAGTTAAATGAAAGAAAAGTAACCTAACAATTTATTATTATGTGAAAAAAATAATGAATGCAAAAGCACTTAATAAAAGCATGTTGTCAAAAGCTGAAGCTACAAAGCCAAAAGTGAGATAGTTCCCACCTTCTGGAAGCTTACCTTCTAAAATGGAGAGACAGCCAATGGGGGGGGGGGGGGAGATGGTGTTTCAGACTGAGGTGTGACAGGGGTGGTGAATATCCTCAACAGGACAATCTTTTCTGAAGTCAAGGGCAGTAAAAATATGATCACAGTTTTGAGAGCAAGAAGGGAAAAACTAGGAAGGTGCAGTTCAAGAGTGATAGGAAGGTAAGAAACAGTTGAGGTAAAGAGGAGGATGTCTGCTTTCAGGGGGTTCAGACCTGAGAGACTTAGTTCTATGGTCATGGTGAGTGAGATCTATTTTGGAGGGTGGAATAGAAGCCTAAACAGGTCCACTGAAGTCTTACTCCAGTGACTCCTATGTGGTGTGGAGAGGGGATCCTGGTTCCCAAAGGATATAAGAGCAGAATGGAAACTTTTGCAGGTTCAACTAAAGTTTGAAAAGCTTTTTCTTGGGTTGGTTGGAGGATTAGAAGGAGGGCTACCAGGCAATGAGGGTTTTTGGAAGACAATGAGTGTCACAGCAGCTCTTGCTAAGAAATAAAAGAGTGAGAGGTGTTGGTGGAGGGAAGATTTACTGATGAAATCACAGCTCTATGAATTATGGGAATACTGACAAAAAGCAAGACGGGTCATTGGACTTTTCACTTTTAAGTTACTCATGGTAGGCACAAACTAAAAGTTAGCAGAAATCTTGACAAGCCTTCCTCCCACAACCTTAATGCTAGCTGACTGTGGTTTCCTCTTGAGTCATTCAGATACCACCACATGTTCTGAAAACTAATTAAATACTTTAGAAGTTAATCCAGCATACACTCTGAAGCACACAAGTAATTCCATCACTAATAGTTGCTTGGCAGTTTGAGTCTTTCTTCTGTCCCTGGAAACCGTATATGGTAATTGCCCTGGAATTCAGAAATTATCCAGGGGATTCTGCACATCCACATTTAGGACACAAACAACTAATGACTCTGACATGCTCTATTTTGTTGAGGGTGAGTAGCATATTTATAGATGAGGAAGTGGTCTCATCTTCCAGGGAAGAGCTAAAAATCCCAAGATTGTAAACCAAAATTTCAAAATGGGGAAATTTACAAAGCAGAACCAGTCTGCTTAGCAAAAGAAAGCTGAGTTTACACTTCAGTCATCTTATCTTTTCTGACCCAAACTTGTCTTTGTTTCACAGTTTACAGACTTATCTGCTGACATATGGTCATTTGTGTGTGTGTTGGGTCTTTTTTGTTTGTCTGTTTGTTTGAAATCAGTGTTGTGACTACTGTCTTTTTAACAGCAAATTAGCAATAGTTATAAATTAGTAACATTCTTCTGTTACAAGGATTTTCTTTTCACGGATTTATGCCTGAATTTTTTTTCCAAAATGGGTTTCTTGGTTTGATTACTCAATATTCTTAGATTTATCTCCTTCTCTAAGTAGACCGAAAATCCTCCTCTGTTAGGGTTTAGTCTTTTATCTTATTCTTGTCTGTATTCATTAGCATATGACAATTTAGCATACAATATGCATTCAGTGCATGCTTCAGAAGTGACTTTTTTGGGAGATGGGATAGGGAATTCAGCAGTTCTGAACCTGTAAGACGGAAGTGTTAGACTTAATATAGAAAATTATTGGCAATTCAGATGGGGAACTCAGCTGTGTTTAATAGTATAGAGAGCTATCTGAGGACCTTGAGAGGTTAAATACTTGCCTGTGGTCACTTGGCTACTTATGTGGCTGAGGTAATATTGAATCTAGGTTTTCCTAACCCAAAAGTTGTTGCTCTATCAGTTATGCAATGCTGACTGACTATTATGATGGTTTGATTCAGTTTTTTTAATGACCATCATTAATTATTTGAAATAATAATTAAAATTATGTTATGAAATAATATCGATATATTATTCAAGTGTTTGAAATAATAGCAATTTGCTATTATTATAAAGTATGGCATAATAATAGTTCCCATTTATATGAGGAATTACTCTATACATAGTACTTTCTTCAGAACTAACATGTGAGGTAGGATCAAAATGAATTTCATGAGAATATTGCATTTGAACTGTGATTTAAAAAGTTGGTAGACAACAAACTGGCAAAGCTGACAAAGGATAGAAGTGATATTTGAGGGATTACAGAAAGAAGGCATATTATTGTACTATTGATGGAGCTGTGAAATGATTTAGTCATTCAGGAAAGCAATTTAGAATTGTGTTTTAAAAGTGACTAAAACATCAGTGAGTTTTATAGCAAGAAAGGTCTTATATATACTAAAGTATAGACTTTTTGTGGAAGTGAACATCTGGAAGCAAAAAACTTGTTGAAAAGTGACCACACAAACTGTGGCAAATACATATATGCAAACATATATATATATATATATATATATATATATATATATATATATGAATATTACTGAGTGGTAAGAAAAAAATGAACATGAAAAATTCAGAAAAGCATAAGAAAATGTATTGATGAAGAGTGAAGAATCAAGAAAACAACATACATAATAACTACAACAATGTTAAGTAGAAAAATATAAAATTCAAACTTGAACACTGTAATTAAAATGATTAAGTTTTGCTCTGGAGAGGACCTGAGAATACATACCTCCCTTCTTTGCAGAGGTGAGGTCTTTGGGGTATAGGATATTGTATATGCTATCAGACATGGTTGATAGGTTTATTGCTCTGGATGAATTCTTTCCCATCCCACTCCTTTTTTTTTTTAGTCTTTGTTGCAAGGGAAAGGATCATTTTGAAATAAAGGGAATGTACAAATACAAGTTCTAAATTTAAAAATGCTTTAAAAATAATAAATAGAATTTTTAAATGTGAGGAGGGAGAAATGGGTAGAGAAAAGGAATTCCAGCCATAGATAATAAACATTTATTGTCTACTATTTACTAAGTACTGTGCAAAGCATTAAAGATAGAGCAAAACATGTAAGTGGGAAAGCTCAGATGAGTGAGGTAGAGGAAAAAGATAGAATGAAAGTCAAATGGGACAGAAGGATCAAGATAATTCATTTCATCTTTAAAATATATATATATATATATATATATATGTATATATATATATATATATATATACATATATATATATATATCTGGGGTAGCTAGGTGGCATAGCAGATAGAGCACCAGTCCTGGTCAGGAAGACCTGAGTTCAATTTTGACCTCAGACAATTACCAAACTGTGTGATCTTGGGCAAGTCATTTAACCCCGTTGCCTTGCAAAAACTAATATAGATAGATAGATAGATAGATAGATGATAGATAGATAGATAGATAGATAGATAGATAGATATAGATATAGATATATGTCCCCCAAAATGTCTAAACCCTTTTAACCTAAAAATCTTTTTGATAGGCAGGTACTGAAAGACAGAAAGGCTCTATATATATCAAAATTTTTATAGTTACTTTTTGTAGTAATAAGGAATTGGAAACAATTGAGGAGGCAAAGACTAAATCAATTGTACTACAAGAATGTAAGGAATTATTGTACTGTAGAAAATAATGATGTGATGAATTCAGAGACTCATAAGAAGATTTAAAAGAATTAATGCTTAGCAAAGTAAAAAAAAGCCAAGAAACATTAGAAAAGTAACAACCACATTTTAAGTGGAAAGTATAAATAAACCAAAACTGAATATACAATTAAAATGAGCAATCTTGATTCCAGAAAAGAAGTTGAGAAATTTTAACTCTTTCTTTGCAGAAATAAGACCCTACTAGTGTGGATTATGCATACAAAATACAACTGATATATCTGTTGTCTTAACTTGCTAATATCACAGCAGCAAGTGAACCACAATTTATGCAGCTGTTGGATTAAGGGAAAATATTTTCTCATTCTGTTCCATATCAAGATTGCTGCACTGCTTAGGGTTAAAACACAGTTGTTGTTGGGGGTTTTTTAGATTTTTTAAGGCAATGGGGTTAAGTGGCTTGCCCAAGGCCACATGGCTAGGTAATTATTAAGTGTCTGAGGTTGGATTTGAACCCAGGTACTCCTGACTCCAGGGCCGGTGCTCTATCCACTGCGCCACCTACTCACCCCCAAAACACAATTTTCTTCTCCAAACAATAGTGAATCCACATTTAAGAAAGATATCTCCTATCTCCTCTTCTAAGAATACAATATCTAGTTTGATAATAGCTGGGGTTCTTTCTACATAAATCTTAGGTAACAGCATTAATAACTCCATCTGAGCTATTTAGAAAAACTTAGTTTCTTGATGAGTATGAAATGCAATGAGACCCTGCTATTTAAGCTCACTGTTTCTCAACATTTCTCAAACTCCTTTCAACTATAACAACAATAACAAAAATGTATAGTAAACCCCGAGGGTAATTTAACACATTACTCGTAATAATCTTTTAGATTTTTTTCCTTCAGTGCTATCAATAGCTTTAGTGATAACTTTTGCCCCCCAAAACTCATGTTATTTTCAAATCCCTATAGAAACATACTTCTGAAGCTTCAAACATACATATGCTTATTGATATAGAGGAAAAACATAGTTGTAATCTAATTGGGCCTTTATTTAATGAATAAGGTGCCATTAAATAATTTTTAGTGCACACCTTTGGACCATCATCTCAAATCCTCATGGGGTTTGTGAACTATTAAGTGGGAACCAGTAATTTAACTGAATTGCCTTGGTTTTTTTTCTCTCTTTTTAAAAATCTTTGTTCATAGGAATGTCTTATTGAGTAGATTATATTTAGAAATAAAAATCATGTAAAAATTAAAAGTATCAATACCACTGAGATAAAATTTTAGAACATATTTGCAATCATCTTTTTTAATATTTATGTTATAGAAATGTTTTTATTATTTCATAAATTAAAATCAAATACATTTTTTAAAGTTAAAATTTTAAAAAAGAATATATTTATGCCTCTAACACTTTTTTAGAAGAGGAAGGGTGGTGGAATTAGGAAAATCAAACTATAATAGGATCCAGATTTCAAAATGTTGGCAGACCAATTCAAGTAAGCCACATCTTAGTATAAGGTTTGGGGAAAAAAATACTATTATAAATCCTAGTCCAAAATCTGTGAGGTAGATTTTCATTGTGATTTACTTTTTTATCAGTGAGAGTGTTTAGTTGACCTATGGGATCCTTGAACTGGTTCATTGATTTGAGGATCTAGTCTATGTGTGATGATGGAAGAGTGTTGAATGATGGAACATCACACTGAATGTTGTGTCCTCACTAGAGAAATCATAGAGCTTGTTAAAGATTTGAACTCTGACCTTTGGACAACTATTGAGATATTTTACCTGGGAGCTAAGCAGCTTAGGTAACCAAAAATGGTGTCTCAAAAGACATTCATTGCTATTTGATCACAGCTATTTGCTATCAAGGTAAATCCTTGCAGGTTTATTTTATTCATGACACTTGTATTCAGTCTCAGGTCTGATATGGTTGTGAGCAGAAGAAGCTTTTAATTAACTTTATCTCCTCTAAGGACTACACATACCACCATGAAAAATTGCAACTCTGAATTGTCTCTAGGAAAAGTCTCGTCCAAGATACATAAGTAATTGATTCAAACATATAGGAATGACAACCATTACTTAATAGAAATAAATGGTCAGAAGATATGATGAAATCCTGAGGAAGAAATCCAAGATAACAACAATGATGAGGGGAAAAAATGCTCTAAGTGGCACAAGTGGATAAAGTGCAAGACTTAGAGTCATGAAGACCTGATACCTACTACCTCAGATACTACTAGCTATGTAACTCTAGGAAAGTCACTTAACTTCTGCCTGCCTCAGTTTTCTCAACTGTAAGATGGGAATAACAATAACATCTATCTCCCAGGGTTGTTGTAAGAATAAAATGAGATAATTTAAGTGTTTTGCAAATCCGAAAGCTCCATATGAATGATAATTATAATTGCTTGCTAATACAAATTAAAGAAACTCTTGAGATTTCACTTCTCACCTATCAGTTTGGCAAAGATAACAAAGAAAGGAAAATGACAAATGTTGGACTGGCTTTGGGAAAAATATACATTAATGGTAGAGCCATTCTGGAAAGTTATTTGGAACTCTGCCCCCAAAGTCGCTAAATTATGAGATATTATAGAATAAAGTCAGAGATACTGCTGCTGGACCCCCACTCTCTCTCCCCAGTGCCTCATATTTTACAGAAAAAAATTAGCCATTTGTCATGAACTTCCTCTTCTCCCTTCTTCCTCATCTATTACTCAGCTATCTTCTGCTATTCCTTCCTCCTTCACCACTGTCTCATATGATGAAGTAACCTTACCACTACCTACCAAGGCTTACCCCTCTACTTGTTCAAGCAATCCTATGTCATCCTTTCTCCTCCAACAGATCACCCATTCTGTCATCCCATTCTTTCACTTATTTTCAATCTCTCCTTCTGCTCCTTCACTTTCTACTGTCTACAAACACGTTCAGGCTTCCCCATTCAGAAAAAAAATTCTCATTTAATTCTTCTGTCCCCATTAATTACTGTCCTTTATCTCTTCTACCTTTGTAGCTAAATTGTTTGAAAAAGCAGTCTACAATGCATGCCTCCCTCTCCTCTCACTCTCTTCTTAATCCCTTACTCTCTGACTTCTAACTTTATCATTCCACTAAAATTGCTGTCTCCAAAGTTATTAATGATCTCTTCATTGTTAAATTCAATGTCTTTTTCTCAATCTTCCTTCTCCTTAACCTCTCTACAGCCATTGACATTGCTGATCATTCTTCTTTGTAGGTTTTAGTATACTACTCATCTTGATTATCTTTCTGCCTATCTGACTGATCCTTCTCCTGTGCTGGATCCTCAGTGTCTCTCAGGATTCTATCCTGTATGCTCTTCTCCCTCTATACTATTTGGTGAAGTTCTCATGGGTTTAATTGCCATAATTATGCTGATTATTCTCAAATCTACTATTCTGTCCCAGTCTCTCAGCTAACTTCTCATCTCACATTTCCATCTGCTTTTCAGATATCTCAAACTGGATGTTCAATAGATATCTTAAACTCAATATATCCAACATAAAACTAATTTTCTTTCCCCTAGATCCTCTCCCCTTTGGTCAACATCACTGTCCCTCATTACCTCTTACTTTGATTATTGTAATAGTCTGCTGGTGGCTCTATCTGCCTCAGAGGTCTCCCCACTTTAACCCATCCTTCTTTATTGAGATACTAAAATACAGATCATAATAACCCTTCCCCAAAAATTACAAATTCCAGTAGCTTCTTATTGCTGCCAAGAGCAAAAACTATTTTGCCATTCAAAGTCTTTAAGTTATAATCCCCTCCTCTCTCTTTCCAGTTTTCTTATAACTTAATCTCCAGCATGTGCACTTCAATGCAGTTCCACTGGCTCCTGGATTTCTACCAACAAGACCCTCCATCTCTTGGCTCCAGCATTTTCTCTGATTGACTGTCCTCTATTCCTTGACTGCTTTTAAATCTCAATTAAAATTTTAACTTCTATAAGAAGCTTTCCTCAACCTCTCAATCTATTGCCTTCTCTCTGTAATTATTTCCTACCAATCCTATATATTGTTTACTTCTACATATTTACTTACCTGTTGTCTCTCCAAGTAGAAGGCAAACTCTTTGAGGGCAGGAACTTGCCTTTTTTTGTATTTGAGGCACTAGTCACAGTGTCTAGAACATGGAAGATGTTTAATAAATGTTTATTGATTGATCGTTTGATAACCCAAAGATATTAGATGAAAAGTACATATATATTAAAACAATATATATATAATTATAGCAGCTCTTTTTGCTATTGTAACAAAGAACTAAATACGTAAATACATATGTGTGTGTGTGTGTGTGTGTATATACATATATACATATACCTTAAAGTACTATAAATATTATCCATTACAATTATTATTATAGGAATATATAGTGGCCAGCAATTGGGAAAAAGATCAAACAAGTTATGGTAAATATATGTGGATATAATAGGATTATCATGCATGTTTATGGAAGGAATTAAAAATTATTGTACCATATGAAATGGTGCAAGGGATTGTTTCAGGAAAAACTGGGAAGTTTTGTTTGAATTGATACAGAATAAGATGTACAAAAACAAGAAAACAATTATATAATAATAATAATAACATTGTAATGAAAAATACTTTGAAAAATTTAAGAACTCTAATCAATGAAATGACTAACCACTATTCTAGAGGATGGAAACAGAATGTGGAAGATTGTCCACCTCCTGATGGAGTGGTGTGGTGAATTCAAGATACAGAATGAGACATATTTTTGGACATACCAAATAGGTGGAGATATTTTGCTTGACTGTAGTTTATTGCATGAATTGTCTGTGTGTGTGTGTATGTGTGTGTGTGTGTGTGTGTGTGTGTGTGTGTATGTGTGTGTGTGTGTGTGTGTGTGTGTGTGTGTGTGTGTGCCTGCCTAGGTGTTTACATTTCAGTGAGAGAGGGGAGCAAGCATTAGGGGAGAGATAGAAAGACAGAGAGAGAGCTAGAGAGGGAGAGGGGAAGTAAGGTCATGGAAGCCTTTTCAAAAAAAATACACAGAAGAGAACAGAAGTTCAGAAAGAAACACAAACAGGCACAACAGCTTTGAAAGAAACATTGAATCTGTTATGTATATTTCAAAAATAAGTTGCACATAGCAGAAATTCATGGTTTCTTGTAAAATTATATTTTTCAGTTTTATTTTGCATATGGAAATGTTCGTTTTTTGGTATTCATTAGATGAGAATAAACAACTTTGAAAATTACTGCTCTGTTTGGTAACTTTTGTAAGAAAATGTTTAAAAAGACACTTATTTTAAAATAAAAATGTCACTGAAATTCAAGTATGATACTCTTTCTCAATCATGCTGTATATGAATGTTAGTTATATACTTAAGTTGAGGGATTCATGCTGATAAATCACACTTTGATGTGATTTGAGAAAATGATCTCTCCTTTCTCCCTCCCCCTTTTTTTGTACTAGCCACTGCTGAATTTCTTTCCAGAATATAAAATGCACTGTCAAAAGAACTAGCAAAAGTAATTTAAATCAGCTTCAATACGTTAAACAAAGACATCCTTTGAACTATACACAGTATGCAAAGAATTAAATAAAGCCTCATGTTAAGACAACACAAAATAATAAATAGAAGTTATGAGAAGAAGACCAAGGAAAGTCCTCATGCTAACTAATGGCTAATCCTTTTCAAAATAGAGCCCCAAATAACTTGATCTCAAAAATTTCTTTCACTGCAAAGGAGATTGCCTATTTTGACTGTGGTTCCAAAAATTGACATTGGAAAGGTGACTACCATTTGGTCCTTATGAGTAAAAATATTTTGAGAAATCAAAATATTTTAACATGTGATCAGGGCTCTTGTCAGGATGATCTGGTAGAAATCATCTACCCCATTTTACAGATGGAGGGATTAAGCTGCAAAGAGATAAAATGACTTGCCAAGGTTCATCACTGTTCTTCATACAGTGTTGAAAGAATCAGATGAAAAATGAAAAAAGTTAGTTATCTTAAATATTTAACTTATATGACACAAGATATCTGGATATGGAAATAGCTCTGTTATCTGACATTAGGAAGTGCACTGACCTTTCAGTTAAACAAAGTTTACCTCTTAAAATGGCAAAGCATTTTGACATTTTGGAATAAAGTTTTTCTATAGTGTAGTAATAGGGATTTCCCTATCTCATTAAAAAGTAGTATAGTCAATGTGCATGAAATGGATTTAAGTAAGGGAGAGCTGCACAAAGTCATCGGTATCACTCTCTTCCAGAGAGTTCATCAAAGTTCAATAATGTGATGAAAGTCAAGACAATTGGTGATGGCCAGGAATCCCATGGATGACCTTGGTGTCTTCAATGCCTGAATAATCTCTAAGCCCTCCATCCTGTCTATTTCCATCATCTTTATGGCCATTGAAACAAATCATTCTTATCTGCTGATTCTTCCAGAAGTCTTCATATGCTTGGCTAGACATTTCCCTGACTCACCAATGGGTTTACCCTCAACTCAATTTAGCCCATATGTCAAGATGATTTTACATTGGCGTGATCAATTTGCATGCTACAGCTTCTTAGAGCCACAGGTAAGAGCTGAGTCCCATATGGACAACAAAGGTGAGTGAACAGCTCTGAAAAGGACTGGGCAAGTCCTCATGCAAGCCCTCACAACAAAGGTACTAGTGCATACATCCCATACGTATGGAGGCATATCTATTGAATCAATGGTTGACTGAGAGTATAGACTAAGACCTTTTGGTTCTCAATCCTATGCTCTACTTATTAAAACCTGCAGGGGCAGGGGGTGCCTACCAGAACTTCATTTATTGTAGGAATGGGGCTTATGTAGTTCTTTGTTCCTTCCACTCAATGCAGATCCCATGAGAACAACATTGACCTTATTTCCAGACAGAATTATCCATGTCACGTCTTTTACTTAGAGGTTGCTTAGCTAGTCCTGTCTGACTGTGAGAGAGAAGATGGATTTACAAATTCCACACCAGATACACGGAAGTCGACAAAGTACATTAGTTAATCTCCAATATTAGCTCCTGAGCTGCAAAATGAGAGGATGACAAATGAGTTGTGGAACCTCATATATCATTTAGGTTCCTTACCTTTTATCCATTGGGAAAGAAAGTCTTATCAAGTAAGGAAAGTTGTTAGCATTTAATCACTTACTCTTATGTCTGGAGCATTTGTAAGGAAATATAAATTGTTTGTATTAAACAGATTCTTCCAGTCTAAAGGAGGAACCCAGCCTCTACTGAGCTAGGCAGAAATGATCTTATGAATGGTATAGGATTGGAGACTGAATAGAGAGGTTAGAGAGGAGTAATCAGAGAAAACAAGAATGCGTATGAACAGCTAATGAAACTGAAAACTTCTTGAAGTCAGAGCTGGTATTTAATGCTTCTTTTATAGAGCCCTCCCCCACAAGGACAATAGATTGCATTTAACAAAAGATGCTATAGTGCCTAAAAGAAGAGATATGAGAAGATACTCCTACCTCATTCCTTTGCAGAGGTGGAAGGTCCATAAGCATGATACATTACATCTATTTTCAGTCTTTTTCTATGTATTGCTCAGTTTTGCTGATTTTTTTGTTTTCCTCTTTTTTTCTTTGAAAAATATATGAGATGGCTCTCTGGAAGGGAAGAGATATGTATATATATATATATTGGGTGAAATTCCAATACTATAAAAAACAAAAGATGTCAACAAAAATCTTCAAAAAGAGATGTAAAGACATCCTTTGTCTTTATAAAAACAAACTACATTTAATGGAAAGGTTTTAGTCGATTGTGCAATAAAATTCACCAGTGGTACATGGATATACAAGAAACTAATACAGTTTTAGACTTCACTGATGGATATGGAGAGTGCCCAGATAAGAAACAAATACTTCCCTGTACTAGTCAGACCACATCTTATGGATTTTGTTTAGTTCTGAGCACCACATTTTAAGACTGATGTCCATAAGCTGGAGACTATTTACAGAATGGTAAATGATATATATGTCATTTAGAGAATGATTTATTGGACTATTGAGGATTCATCTTGGAGAAAATATGACATGCTTTTTCATATCTAGAGAGAAATTAAAATAGAGGTTAGATTTATCTTGTTATGGACCAGAGTCTAGAATTATTACCAATAGGTGAAAGTTTCTAGGTGGCAGATTTTGACTACATACAAGGAAGAACTCTCTAATAATAACAACAATTCACACTTATAGAGCTGAAAGGGACCTCTGTGACCACCTGGTGCAACCCCACCATAGTGGAATGAAACTTCTTTGTGGATAAGAACTGTCTCATTTTGGGGTTTCTGTCACTGATACCTAGCACAAGAAACCATCCATCAAATAATGATTGAGTATTAAGCACCTACTATATGTTATATACTCTGCAAGGTACTAAGGATACAAGTAGAAAAAAGTGAAATAATTGCTATTGCAAAGAACCTTCGTTCTAATGAAGGATACAATATTTACATAATATATATATATAGCATAAATATAAAAGTAACAAATACATACACATATAGAGAATGTCATTAAATATGGGATGGATGGGCATGAAGGACAGTCAGTGCAAAGACATGGAGATGAATGAGTGTTTCAAGTGAGAAAAAGAGGAAAGTCACTTTAGCTAGATTACAGAGGGAGGAATAATATCCAATTAGACTAGAAAGGAAAGCTGTGATCAGTTTGTATAAGATTTTAAAAGAGGAGGTTATATTTTATTCTGGAAGCACAAGAAAGCCATTGGAGTTGGTGAGGTAGGAGAATCACATAGTTATATCTATGCTTAAATGTATGGTCTAACATTCTCATTATTACAAATAAGGAGGTCAAGGGGTACCTCCAGTCATATAGCAAGTAAATATCAGAGGTAAGATTTTTAAAAATTATTTATTTTATTCTGAACTTAAGAAATAAAATAAGCAGGTCTATGACTAGTAGAATAAGAAAAAAATGACTGTTTATCAAACTGCAAATCTATTGTATACAACATGCTATTCCCTTTAAATATATAATAAATTTATTATGTGATGTAATTTTCTTTTTCTTTTTACCACTACACTACACTGTTCCTGTTTTTCTTAAATGATATCCATTTTCAGAAATGAAATCTACAATTAAAAATGTCCAAGGGGCGGCTAGGTGGCACAATGGATAGAGAACCGGCTCTGAAGTCAAGAGTACCTGAGTTCAAATCTGGCCTCAGACACTTAATAATTATCTAGCTGTGTGGCCTTGGGCAAGCCACTTAACCCTATTTGCCTTGCAAAAAAAAAAAACTAAAACTAAAAAAAAGTACAAGTCAATGCTCTGTTTTAGAGATGAAACCTAAACTTGGGTACTGGTCCTGTTGAGATCCATTTCATAATCACTAAATGTACTAATGCAGGATTCTTGGTGTCAACAGATCATTATTCTCTGCTTATAGGAATTCTTGCCCTCCCAGTCTGCTGGCTCTATTCTCTACTTCCTGCTGGGCTGTCTTCCTCTAAGCTCTTAAACAGCATTCCATTCCTAGGGATCTGAAAGATAATGGTGGATAAAGTGGCACCTATAAAATAGGTCTGGTCCTGCAGACTCTTGGCCTCTCCCAGGGTCACAGCCCCTTTTTTTGCATGACTGGAGCCATTCCAGGATTGGTCTGGGCTTGTTGTGGGAGGAAAATGACCCATCCATCCTGTGAGACCTGACAAGATGAGCAGTCTGGTATCAAGGAAGTAAAGATAGTGGGAGTATTATTACAAAGCACCCACAGTTACTAAACGAGGCACTTAGAGCAGATAGCCAACATTAGTCATCTTTTGTCTATTTGGCTCTTTTGCTTTTATGTGATGGGCTGACTACTATGAGATGATGAAAGCTGTGAGATTTCAAGGTTGGTTATGGATGAGAGGAGAAGCCTCATGGGGTAGAGAGCTGATCCCCAAGTCAGGGAGACCCTGATTCAAGCCTCACCTCTGATGGGGGATGTTAGACCCCACTTTGGGGACTTAACCTCTGGGTGCCTCCAGGCAGCTCTCTAAGACTATAAATTCCAGAGTATTGGCTTGCTCTTAAATTGAAAGAAAGAGATTCTTCACTAGATGTCATATCAATAAAATCTCAGATCTGGTCCCCACACCTTAAAATAGTTAGGAGGAAGAGAAGCAATGTGTTGCTAGTAGTTTCTGACCTTAGAGTCAGGACAAATGGTTTCAAATCCTACTTTCTGCTCTTATAAGCTGGGTGACTAGTCATTGCAACCCCATTAAAATTCAGTTTCCTCATTTGCAAAATGAAGATTGTAATCATACCTATCTCAGAGGATCTCAGTGAAGCACCAAAGGAATAAATGTTTTAAAGCACTTTTTCTTACAAACCTTTAAGTACTATATAAATGTCAACTATTTAATGGGACTCATCTTCTCACCTCCCCCCCCACACACACAAAAAAACCCACATAGAAACAACTAAGATGTTTTCTCCTCTGGTATCTGGCAAGTTTTGTTAATTCTAGAAATATTTGTCTCGTATTTCCAAAGAACAGTCAGAATTGTTTTTAATTAAGTCAATGACCTTGGTTTATTGATAGGCCATCTATTGGATAAAGGTAAATACACCCATGCCCTTTGTTCCAATACCTCCCAGAAAATGAGAAGACTCTTGACTAGTTTTCCAAGCCCTGCCTGGAATGGCAAGTACAATTTCTGTCTGGAATGGATTATTGTAGGTTACTTTGTTTTATATAGAGAGGTTTATAAGAAGAAGGAAGAAAGCTTTCAGTCAAAGATAGAGAAATTCCTGCAGACTCTCCCACCATTCACATGCAATGGAAGAAAAGTGAATTTATATAGGGTCCTTAAGTGCCTGGTGCTTTTACCTTCAAAATTCACCAACTCATTGGATTATTGCTGTAGCTGTTGATTAGTCTTTCTTTCCCTTCCCCCAAAATAGGGAAGGGGGAGCCAAGTCTTCCTGGTCTGCATAAAGCTCCCTTTGAAATCTCCATGTTCATCAAGAAACAGACCTTGTTAGGAGAGAACTGAATTGAATCCTCATCTTATTTACAATTTTTGTTAAGTAGTTGGTCTATTGGGAAATAAATTGCAAGGGACTTCAAGTCCAAGCAAATGTTCAAATTTTAGAAACTAGCAGATATATATAAGAAATGGCTAATGGGAGAACTTTAGAGAAAAACAAGACTTATATAAAGTGATGCATAGTGAAGAAAGCAGAAGCTGGAGAATAATATACCTAATCAACCAATCAAATAGCATTTATAAAGCTGCCAGACACTGGGTTCAGCATCAGAGAAATGCAAAAAAAGCAAAAGACAGTCCCTACCCTAATGAGGCTTCCAATTAATGAGGATGACAACATGTAAACAAATCTATACAAAGAAAACTATATACAAGATAAATACCATGTTATACATGAGAGCAACATTGAGAGGTATTGGATTATGCGTAATTGCTAAATTCAGGTCCATGGGACTGATGAGGAAGTGTGCTTCCTTCCTATGTCCTTCCCTCTTTTGTCTCTCCTGCCTACTTGGAATGGGGGGGGAGACAGAAAGCCTCCTTGGAGTCCAGGACACTTGGCTTCAAATTCTACCTTTGACACAGAGGTTACTGTTGTCAGTTCTGCTTTTTTGAAGAATACTGTGACATCAGGGAAGTGATGTCAAAAACATGTTAGTGAATGGTATGACACCAAAGGTAAGCTGTTTAACTGCTCACCATCCCAGATCAACTCCCTAAGACAGTGTGATGCAGTGGAAAGAGAACTCTATTTGGAGTCTGAAGATTTGGGTCCTACTCTGTGGGTGAATCATTTCATATACACTTAGAGGAAGTCATTATATCTATTTTGCTTTAGTCTTTGTGAATCTGATTAACAAAAGTTTTAGCAGTAGTGAAGGAGTCAAGTTATTGTGCTATAATAGCAAAAACAAACAGCATCAATAAAAAAATTTTGATGACAGATTTAGTCATGAATTATGTTTTTTCCCCAGATAAAAAAACATATCTGAGAAGTTCCAAATTTAGACCATATATGTATGTGTATGGCCTGAATTTTAATGTAATATATAAAATATATTTATTGAACACTCATATGTGTATATATAAGCTTATATATGTATAAGCATATATAAAATATGTATGTAAACACACAAATACACACATGTATGGATGTATGGATGTATAGATATATACATACATACATAAAGAAACACAACCAATCTGTGTTTGCCCATTTCTATAATCATAGCAACTCTGATCATTCCTCAGTTACATGGAGCAATGGGTAGAAATAGCAAAGAATCAAAGTAAAATGGGGCGGCTAGGTGGCACAGTGGATAGAGCACCGGCCCTGGAGTCAGGAGTACCTGAGTTCAAATTTGGCCTCAGACACTTAATAATTACCTAGCTGTGTGGCCTTGGATAAGCCACTTAACCCTGTTTGCCTTGCAAAAACCTAAAAAAAAAAAAAAGAATCAAAGTAAAGCTCAAATACAAAAGTGGAATGGGTTGCTTTAGGAAGCAATTGGTTGCCCCCCCCCCCCCATAAACTGAATGACTATTGTCAGATATGCATAGAAGGAATTCACAAATTGGACTGATGAATTCTGAAGTCTATCTTTGTCATTGTTAACATTTATTTAGTATTTAATGAAATGGCAAGGCAATCTTTGCCAAGAAAACACCAAATGGGGTCATGAAAAGTCAGACAAGATTGAAACAACTGAACAACAACAAAAAGCACTTTACATAGACCATCACATAAGGACCTCATAATCCCTTGAGATGATTTAGCCAAACTGGGAGCAACTAAGTCACTTGTTCAGGTCCCACAGCTAGTGACTGTTTTAGGTAGAACTTACATCTTTCTGACTCCATGTTCAGCACTCTGTTCTCTTTAGCAGAGTTGTCTCACACCTTACCTGATACCCAGATTAAGATGTAACTGAATTTTCTAAATCAATATGCAACCTGCAGGGGTTCTTCTGTATAGGACCAAGCTATTGCTTTCAAATTCTGTGACTAGGTATAACTTCCAACTCATTTCCAAGTCTTATAGTATTTTTGAGTGAAATTTACTTCTTAAAAAATCTAAGAATGGGTCGCTCTCCCACCTTGAAAGAGGCATGCCATTTTGTTAAGATATCTTAATGAAAAACTTTAATCTCCCTGGAAAAAAATCTAAGAATGAAGCAACTTTTTTTATGATCCTTAATCTCTGCCTGCCTCAGTTTCTTCATCTATAAAATGTAAATAATAATATCATCCAGTTCCCACTGTTATTATGAGCATCAATTGAAATAATATTTGTAAAGTGCTTTGCAAACCTTGAAGCACTGTCTAAATGCTAGTTATTATTTTTTAAAAGAAAATATTGCCCAACTCTGTCTTTGCATGAAGCTCTCCTGAAGCATGAAGCTTCAAGATTGTCAGTGCAAATGGAAAATTGTTCAAGCTGCCTCAACACTTTTTAATTGACATTTTTACCAACTACACCACGAAAGGGTAATAGGAAACAAAGGCTAATTTTCTGGTGGGTAAAAGAGCTCACTAGAAATTAGCATGGCTGCCCTACCGTTTCTAAGGTCATATTGATATGGGCTTCCTGCAATATTCAAAGAACTTTGCTCTTTTATCCTCTCCACACCCCTTGTTCTCTCCAATGTTTATTTCTATCATCATCTGTTAATAAATGAGGCAATTTTGTGAGTAAGGCCCTCCCTAGCATACAGCTCAACACTATTAACCTTTATCCAGTAATTTATAGCAAGGCCTTAATGGCACTGGAACATGCAAATAGTGTCTGCAGGCATTCTCATCATAAGGAAACTACTGTACTTGGGGGACTCCTGCTACATTGCTAAGAACATTATGCAGATGTGTAATTATAATGACCAAGTTTGACCTGGAGAACAGTTGAGAAAATGTACCTCCTTCCCTTTACTGATGAGGTGGGTGACTGTAGGTACCTATCCATATCCATCCATTCATCTGTCCATCTGTCCATTCATCAATCTGTATATCTGTCTATCTGTTTATCTAACTATCTATCTATCTCAAGCCTTTTCTCTGGTGATTTAATTCAGCTTAAGACTTGGAATATTCTATATATTTATAATTGGTGGGATCTTTCTTCTTACCTCAAGTCTCAACCTCAGTTCAAGAGATTTTTGAAGCCAGAAATTTCTCCTATTTGTGAGCAATCTCTCTTGCCTTTTGGATTTTTCTACTTTGGACAGAGCATTGACCTGTGAGAACTCAATTCAAAAGGAGGTAACACAGGAAAGTGAAAGGATCAAATGATATAATATTTGCAAAATACCTAACATAGTGCCTAGTAGGTAGTAGGAGCTTAATAAATGCTTCTTCCATTCCATTCCATTCCAAAGGACAACCAGGGAATAAATTTCTCAAGTCAGAATTCCAATGGACCCTTTGGGTCCAGTCTAGCTCAGACCAGGTCTTCTCTTAGAAGTGTTTTGGAATTATGGAATTTAGTCCTGTAAAAGGCCTTAAAGATTTTCTGGTTTTGTAATTTTACAGATGAAAAACTTGAGATCCAAAGAAGTCGCGTTACTTGTAAGATTGTAAGGATTTATTCTATGATTTTTTTTTTATCCCAGATAGAGAAGATGAGCACAGTGGTTGAGTGCGGGAACAGCATATGTATCAATATCAACTCCACTATTCTGTTTGCTGGGACTTCTTCAAAACATTTTCAAGTCCCCAAATCAATTTCTGATTCATTTTTCACCTATGAAGACCCCCTCAATCTAAGACTGACTACTTCTAGTCCAGACTCATTTTTTTTCTGGGGCTAAGATAGAATTGGATCAACTTCAGAGACTTCAAGCATACAAGTTATTTTTTCAGATTTTCTTAATGTCATCTTGTCCAGGAAAACATAAGGATTGAGCTAAGTTGCCTTCAGGAGTCCAGAGAAAATGCTATAGATAGATAGATAGATAGATAGATAGATAGATAGATAGATAGATAGATAGATGATAGATACATGAATGATGGGTCGATGGATGGATGGATAGATGAATAGAAAAAATAGCTAAATAGATAGCTGGATGGCGGGATGGATGAATGGATGGATGGATAGATAGATGATGGATAGATAGATGAATAGGAAGGTAGACAGAGCAAGCATCTATTAAGTACTTATGATATGCCTACTTTGTTAAGTAACTAAGTTGTTATTGTTGCTGTTGAATCATTTCAGTCATATCTGACTCTTTGTGACTCTATTTGGAGTTTTCTTGGCAGAGATGCTGGAGTGGGTTGTCATTTTCTTCTCCAATTCAGTTTACAAATGAGGAACTGAAGCAAACAAGGTTCACTGTACTGGGTTTACAAATACAATAAAAAAAAAAAAAGATGGTTCTTACTTTCATTCTGATAAAGATAGTACATAAAGTGGAGCTCATGAAATCCCCCCATGTTGGGGGACTGGGTGTGGAAAGAGAAGAAGGCTGCTGGTGAAGAGGCAGAGAAGTTCAAAGAATAGGTTCAGTTTGAGTTGAAATGAGCATCACTGGGGGCCCTCATGAAATGGTGATCCTGGTCAGAGTCACCAATCAGGACAGAGGCATCTCAAGGAGGAACAAAGAACTAGGAGTACAAACTTTCCCTTTTGGTAGGGTTTTATGTTTTGGGGGATTTTTTTGGTATTATCTTTACGAGTCTCTATAACAATTTGATTTATACTGATATAACTCATGCAGATCCCACCTGTATTTGAGTCTTGGATCAAAGATCTAGAACTTCAAAGGGACCTGAGAGATCAATCAGGGATAACCCTTTTGTTCTACCAGTGAGGAAATTGAGGACCAGGGGATAGAAGAAATAATGGCTTAAATTGTTTAGATGTATATGTCTGTGAAATATATAAGTTCACTATATGGGGAAAATAGCATTAAGATATATGGCCCTGTGTATAACCTATATCAGATTGTTTACTGTTTTGAGGAAGGGAAAAAGAGAGAAAATTTTTATCAAAATGAATTCTGAAAACTATCTCTGCATGTAATTGGAAAAAATAAAATATCAGGATTTTAAAAAACAAAGTTTACAAAATAAAAAATAGATATATGACTCTATCATTTTCTAGGCTGAATGGGCTTTCAGGACTGGGGCGGTTCTAGTTTTCAAAGATAGACAGGTTCTGTTCTCCCACCTTTTTTAACAACTTCTGCTTTGACTCTAGAACTCTTCACAGTGGCTTATTCCTACCTGATCTCCCCACCCCCTACCCCCAAACAGAAGGGAAATCACATCTTCATATTCCTTAGTAGTCACAATTCCTGATCCTTGGCCATTCCATTTCTAGAGAACAACATGTTCCCAGTGAGTAAGACTTGAATAGAGCAAAATAGTAACTCAGCATGAAATCCCTGAAAGCTAGAGATGAGATCATACACCCACTGAGGAAATAGCATAAAAGTGGACCTGACAACAGCCCTGAGAATGGAGAAGTCAGTGTTTGGAGAAAAGGTAGGAAAAATATTCCAGGTCATGAAAATTAGAATATAGTATGATGTAAGTCATTCCCATCCTAAGATATTTTTGACAGGTTTTTTTTGTCATTTCAGTCATGTCTAACTCTTTGTGACTCCATTTGGGATTTTCTTGATAAAGATACTATAGTGGTTTGCAGTTCCTTTTTCAGTTCATTTTACAGATAAGGAAACTGAGGCAAGAAGGGTTAAGGTTCTTGCCTAAATTTGCATGAACTGATGCTAAGCGAGATGAGTAGAACCAGAAGAACATTGTACACCCTAACAGCAACATGGGGTGATGATCAAACTTGACTTGCTCACTCCATCAGTGCAACAATCGGGCACAATTTTGGGATATCTGTGATGGAGAATACCATCTGTATCCAAAGAAAGAATTGTAGACTTTGAACAAAGACCAAAGACTATTACCTTTAATTTTAAAAAACCATTATCTTATTATATAATTTTTCTATCTCTTATACTTTATTTTTCTTCCTTAGGGATATGATTTCTTTCTCATCACATTCAACTTAGAGATCAATGTATACCATGGAAACAATGTAAAGACTAACAGACTGCCTTCTGTGGGGGGTGGGGGAGGGAAGCAAGATTAGGGGAGAAAAAATGTAAAATTCAAAATAAATAAAATCTTTTGTTAAAAAAAAATGTTTCTTGCCTAAGCTAACACAGCTAGGAAGTGTCTGAAGTCAGATTTGAACTAAGGAAAATGAGTCTTTCTGACTCCAGATCCCACACTCAACTGTGCCATCTAGTTATCTCTATTGATTTCACCACCTAGCTGCCCCTTCAATATACCACTAGAGAATTCACCTTTAAAATATCACAAGTCAGTTGTTTATGCCAAGAAAGAAAAAAAAATAGTCTACAAATATAAAGATAGAAATCACTGATTGGGTCTGTGAATGTTCGTATCTCATTTAAAATAAGTGATAAGATCTTATGGTCACTCCCTCTCCCTTGACTTAACTAGGAAATAAGTAATCTAAAAAGTTCTTAAAAGCCATTGAACTGGAGCAATGTTGCCCAAGGAGTATGTTTCTTTTTTTTTAATTTCTTTTTTAGTTTTCTTTTTTGGCAAGGCAATGGGGTTAAATGACTTGCCCAAGGCCACACAGCTAGGTAATTATTAAGCATTTGAGACTGGATTTGAACTAGATACTCCTGACTCCAGGGCCCATGCTCTATTCACTTCACCACCTAACTGTCCCTTCCTAAGCCTGTTTCAAGTGGCTGAGGAAACCCTGTGGGCTCAAAAAGAACCAAGAGCTTCAAGTAGGTAACAAGCCAGGAGAGAACATTACAGAACTGACTATTATGGACAACCAGTTTTCTTCAGGTCAACCTGAAGATATTTCCTATGCAATGTCACTTTAGTTCATCCAGTACCATGCAATGGTTTTTCCATGTAGTCTAAAATCTTTCATTGAGATCTATTCTCACCTGGCTAAGGTATCAAAAACGTAGCATCTTATTTATTTTAGATGAGGTAGGCATAATTGAGCCAGACAAGCTCTACCATTATAACCAAATGATGGAGAGTCCACAGAAGTCAAATGTTTAGCCTACAATAATTTGAATGAATTCTGCCTTGCAAGTTAATTCCTATCTTTTCTCCAACCTCCTTCCCAGTCTTTGTAGTCTCATTTTCTTCATTATGACTAATGAAATTTGTTTTCTTATTATAACTTATAGGAGCAGAGCAAAACTGAATCTTGGAAGTGAAGTCTTAGCCCCTCAGTTAAAAGATTAAAAGAAAAATGGAAGCTCAGTTTAATTCATTCAAAATTAACATAGAACAAAGGACAGAGATTGAATTAGAACCCAGGTCCTCTGTCACTAAATCCTGCCTCTTTCCACAGCAACATGCTATTTAACTCTTCACATAAATAAAATGTATCTTGACGTCTTGTTTTTAAACTGGAACAATCCATGTCTAACTATGGGAAAGCCGAAAATTAGGAGTAACTGAAAACAGTGAATTGAAGATGAATGCTGTTTCAAATCCTAGGTAGACATGTATATACTCTGGAAATGGGCATATCTATATACTCATATGTGTAAAATGAGAAATTGAATTAAATAATAATTGTTGTTGTTCAGTCATTTCAATTGTGTCCAACTCTTCATAACCCCATTTGGGGTTTTCTTGACAAAAATACTGGATTGATTTGCCATTTTCTTCTCTAGATCATTTTCATACATGAGGAAATGGAGGTAAACAGTAGTAAAATGACTTGCCCAGGTTCACAAAGCTAGTCAGTATCTAAGGCTGAATTTGAATGCCAAACTGACTCTAAATTCTATGTGTTTAAAAAAAATGAGATAAGTTGGTTTACTAAAGGGTAGTATTTCAGAAAATTTCTATGAATTTCCACAAGGTCCTTTTGGATTTAATTTTTTAAAAATCCATTTCATAAAAGAACATTGTCAAACAAAGATGGAACTAGGGATGACCTATAAGTCATTCTCAAAAGAAAAATAAAATCTCCTTTTGTTCAAATTCTACAGTAGAATTCTACTGCAGAATTGATGTAAATCTCTTTAAGAATTCAAATGAATTTGGCCTTGCTTTTCCTTTTTAAAAAATCTGCAGCAAGACTAAGCAAGATTAGGGTACTGTATATTTGGAATTAGAATTAAGTATTAAATCATCAGTGAGTGGGCAAAGGTACCCATTTCTACCAGGGGTGTAAAACAAAAACTACTTCCTGTATTGTGGAATGTGGACGTGAGGAATTCCTAGTCCCCACATTAACAATTACCTAATAGCCACTGTTTCTCCAACCACATCCTCTTTCCTCCATCAAGTTCCAGTTTCATATTAGATAGATTTTCAAAGGAGGAAATAAATTTGAAGACTATGGTTCTTCATGAATTCAAGTACAGATAAATTCCTGTTTTCACATTGACATACTGAGAATCTAACTTATTCCAATAAGCTTAGGCTTTAGCATCAAAGAACTCAACCTTGGGCAAAGAACCAAAGGCTCAGTTTCCTTATCTGTAAAATGAAGAATATGGATGAGACAATTTCTAAGGTCTCTTAGATGTTTAAATGAGTGAAAGAGGAAGGTCCAAAATATTAAATGACTGTTTTGCTTGAACCATTCTCTTATATTGTGGTCCTACAAATGAATTCATGTGGACAGAATGACTACATTAGGGAAAGAAACTGATGTGGATGAAGAGAGAATTTATTAGTCAATAAAAATTTAAAAGACATAATAGGACTAGTTAGGGGGTGTAGGGGAAGCTAGATAGTTCAGTGGATAGCACACCAACCCTGGAGTCAGGAAGACCTGAATCAAGACCTGAGTTCAAATTTAGACTCAGCATTTAATTGGCTATGTGACTTCGGGCAAATCACTTAACCCCATTGCTCCACAAAAACAAAAAATAAATAAATAAATAAATAAAAGATATAATGTATATGCAAGCGTACATATATACCTACACACACACACACACACACACACACACACACACACACACACACACATTTAAATATATGCATATACACAAATCTGCATAAGATGAAAGCAAGGACAGGAAATGGTGATTACTACAAAAGTATGGCACATTCCTTTAAGAATAATGTCTGGGGAGGGCAGCTAGGTAGCACAGTGGATAGAGCACCAGCCCTGGAGTCAGGAGTACCTGAGTTCAAATCCAGTCTCAGACACTTGATAATTACCTAGCTGTGTGGCCTTGGGTAAACTACTTAACCCCACTTACCTTGCAAAAAAAAAAGAATGTCTAGGAGCAGTTAGGTAATGCACTGGATAGAGCACCCACCCTGGATTCAGGAGGACCAGAGTTCAAATCCAGCCTCAGAAACTTAATTACCTGGTTATGTGACTTGGGCAAGTCACTTAACCCCATTGCCTTGTTAAAAAAGAAAAAGAAAAAACAAGAAAAACAAGAATAATGTCTAGACAATTCTAAAAGACTTGGAATGAAAAAATACTATCCATATCTATAGAAGGAGCTAAGGAGTTTAAATACAGATAAAAATTCACTAACTTCAATTTTTAAAAGTTTTATTATGCATTATGTTTTTTCCCTCTAATGCTTTTTCCCCCTTTTTGTTTGATTCTTCTTTCACAATATGATTAATATGGATATGTGTTTAACATAGGTTATATATAGGCCTATTTAGATTGCTTTTGGTAGAGGGAGAGGGTAGGAAAGGGAGTAAGAGAGAGAAACCTTACCAAAAAAATGACTGTTGAAAAGAATAATGTATAAAGTGTTAAAATTCAGATTAAATTGAAACTGGTAAAGGAAAGCTATAGATAAATATTTTATGATTGTTGTTGCTATGTTGGGAAAAGAAGAGGACTAAAGAAAGGGTAAGTGGAGGAGTGGTGATAACTGATAAAGGAGAGAAGGTAGGGCTACTCAACTCTCTTAGTTTCTGCCAGGAACATGATCCTGTACTGGAAAGTATGGAACAAAATGGCTAATAGGGAGGGGATATGTTAGATAAGCACATAGATAGTGCCTTTTTACCTTTGATGAGTTTTAGTCACCTGGTTCAAATGAATTATATCCTAAGGTATGGGGGTGGGAGTGGTAGCTGGCAGGATTCTGAACACTGAATGAAAAGGTATTCTCAGTATTAGAGAAGACAAATGTCTTGGTTTTCAAAAAAAAGGAACAGAAGAGAGCTTGTAAACCATATTAATCACTTGGCTAGTTTTTTTTATTGGCAGAATAAAAGAACTTATTATTAAAGGGACAGTTAGTAAAAATCTAGTAAAGGAAGCAGTGATCACAAAATAGTCACATATCTTCATCAAGAACAAGTGATGACTGACCTTATTTCTTTTCTTGATAGGGTTAGTAGAGTGTTACATCAAGGGAAAGCTGCAATATAGTTTTGCCTGGATTTTGGGGATTATTCATTTTTTGCTCTAGAATTATCAATTAATTGCTCTAGAAGAAGCATTGATTACTTTGGTTTCAAAAACATCTTTTATTCTAGGGGATATCCAAGGATAGAACATTTAAAGGAATAAAATTAATCTCATCTCTTTGAAATAGACTCCATACTGTAATAGAAATAACAATTGCTGGTCACTGAAACCTTGGAATTCTAGATAGCAAATAGCTTGAAGAGAGAAGCAGAATACTGTGTCTGGTAAAACCAATAGGATCTAGAAAGAAACCAAAATCTAATGCTGAAGGAGAAATATTTGTCTAGACTTTTAATATGAAGGAACTATTACCTGTGTTGGTTTGATAATTGCTCTGGGCCTCTGACTCCATCTCCATTGTTTAGTGTATTTTGACTTCTTCTCCATTGTTCAATGTAATCTTCAGTGTAATTTCAGCAAGATAATAGAAAACAACCTCAGTCCAGTACCCTACCTCTACTCCATCTTCCTGGTTCTTAGCCTTCCAAGGTGGGTCCCTGATTCCAACCATGTCTAGGTGGGTCACTCTTTGACCCCTCTCCTCTCCCGACTCCTCTCTGCACAGGTGATGGGTAAGACTCCTATAAAAGTTTGACCAATATCCTCCTCCATGCTGGTTCCATTGGTTCTAAGCCCAGTCACATCTCATGACTGTGTCCTTTCCTTTCCTCTTTTCCCTTAGGCATTTTAATCTCAATTTTTGTTAATCAGCCTGTCTTTTGAGTAACTCACTATCTTGCTGCCTCTCCAGAGAGCCTAACCTGGGGCCTGTTTGCATCACCTGTGAACTTTCTGTAATAACATGTGAACTTTTCAGTAACTTGTGAATTAAAATCCAAGTTTTTCATACCTCTGGGGTCAGATGTCCAGTTTTTCTGAGGTCACCCCATTTTGCTGACATCACTAATACCTTATCTCTTAGTCCTCCTAGAAATTAGTAAATAGTGAAAGTAATAGAATTTTAGCCTTCAGTTGTGACTAATGAAATAAGGAAACCTGGGACTCACTGGCATTATGTTAAATACTTAGATGCAAAGTCCTAAATACTCAGATGATAATATATAACAGAATATTTGGAAATAGATAACTCTGGAAGAACTATCAACTTAATAGTAATTCAGAATACTATCATAAATGTTCAAAAAAGAAAAGTTCAGAGTAGGATTCAAAAAGGTTATGAATTAAGAATTAGGGGAGGCTAGGTGGCACAGTAGATAGAGCACTGGCCCTGGAGTCAGGAGTACCTGAGTTCAAATCCAGCCTCAGACACTTAATAATTACCTAGCTGTGTGGCCTTGGGCAAGCCACTTAACCCCATTTGCAAAAACCTAAAAAAAAAAAAAAAGAATTAGATCATGTTATAGTCGAAGGGTGTCTGGAGTTAAAGGAGGCAGCATAGTAGTGCTTGTAGTAGAAAGAATAAGGGGCAGCTAGGTGGCACAGTGAATAGAACATGGGTCCTGGAGTTAGGAGGACCTAAGTTCAAATTCAGCCTCAGACACTTAAAAATTGCTTAACTGTGTGACCTTGGGCAAGTCACTTAACCCCACTGCCTTAAATAAATTTAAAAAATTATAAAGAAATAAAAAAGATAAAAAGGGGGAAGGTAGGTGGCGAAGTAGATAGAGTACCAGCCCTGGAGTCAGGAGTACCTGGGTTCAAATCTGGTCTCAGACACTTAATAATTACCTAGCTGTGTGGCCTTGGGCATGCCACTTAACCCCCATTGCCTTGTAAAAACCTAAAAAAAAAAAAAAAAGAATATCAGGTTTGCACTAGAAGAATTTGAGTTCAAACCCTGATTTTTTTATTTACTACCTATGTGACCTTGACCAATTCATGTAACTTTTCTGTACCACAGTTTTAGACTTCTTTTTTTTATAATCTACTTTAAAAAAAAATATTTAAGACAATGGGGTTAAGTGACTTGCCCTGAGGTTGGATTTGAACTCAGGTCCTCCTGATTCCAGGGCCAGTGCTCTATCCACTGCACCACCTAGATACTCCCCCCTTTTTTATAATCTACTTTTTAGATTTCTTAAAATTGGAAATGGGCTATATTAAATAATCACTAAAGTTCCTCATTATAATCTAGGGTCAGGAAAGACATCTGGCTTCCTAAAATAAATCAGTCAGAGGACAGATAAACTCTGAAATTTAAATTGGACATATAATTTAAAATACTGGACTTCTTCAAGACTTGCTCACTGCTGTGCTCTTAGCAAAGACCTTACTAAAAAAAGTTAAAGTTAAGGAAACTACTAGTTTGGGTTTTTTTTTAAAGGGAGTGGGGGAAGGGAAGGTATTTATATAGAGAAAGATTTAGAAAGTTATCGTTATCAATATTTCAAATATTAACAAAAGATAAAAAACTGGGTTTACAGTTTCAATGGTTTCGCTAAATGTGATGGTTAATACTGACATTTCTTTAATTATTAACCACTTAGGTATATGAAGAAAAACCAACAACAAAGGCCAACTCTGAGCCCCCAACCATGAAAGCATTGCATGTTGGGAGACCAGATGGCCAAATGTTAGCAAAGCTCTTGTATTTGTGGCTGATATAGAGAAACATAATATTTGAGCTACAGCAGATGGGAAATGCCAAATTCTTCACTCTTAGAAGTGCATCCCTACTCCCTCCCACCAGGTGACCTGAGAAGCAAGTACTGTCACTATTTACTTTGGAGACATCTGACTTATTCTGAAGGAATAGCAGTGTTCGGGTTGGTTCAGCCATCTATTTTACTTCATGCTATTCTTAGGTGAATAGTGAGATGATGCTAATTCTTTGGACTAATAAGAACAACTGTCATGAAATAAAATTTAAAAAATATACTTGCTACTAGTTATTTTTAACAAAATATGTACATTGCTATTTTGAAAGAAAAACTAAAAAGCTGTTTATGGTGAGAGATTCCAAATGAGTAACAGAATGGTGTGCAAATCACACACACACATACACACACACACACACACACACACACACTCACATACACAGTTCAACCACATTTACATTTTTAAAAAGCTGAGATAAATTATACTTTATAATGATAAAACACCTTTTTATTCCTTCAGGGTGGGGGGGGGGAAAGCATTGCTTCAGAGAACCTAACTATTCTCATACTGCATTTCCAATTTCCCAACACCAACTCCCTCACATACTTTCTCTCCCTTTTCTCCACTGCATTATCATCTTCAGAGTGCTAGAAGAAGATGGAGACCACAGTAAGAACAAGGAATACTACTGCGCTAATTTATAGGAGTGATGAAAATGAAATCTATTATTATCTTAAGGTTTCAATTTGGTTACACAATCTAATAGATTTCCACAACCTCAAAAATTCAATCATTCCCAATGTCTTTTGCTAATATATTAGTTCAGAATTCTGTGCTTTATCTAACTGGATTCAAATGAATAGAAATTAAGTACCTACAATATGCTAGTGAGCAGCTAGGTAGTGAAATAGATAAAGCTTTGGATTTGGAATCAGGAAGAATCATCTTTCTGAGGTTAAATCTAAACTTGGACAAATACTAGCTACATGACCCTGGGAAAGTCATTTAATCCTCTTTGCCTTAGTTTCCTTGTGTATGAAATGAGGTGGAGGAGAAAAATGGCAAGCCAGTCTAGTATCTCAGCCAAGAAAAACCCAAAAAGGATCACAAAGAGTCAGACACGATTGAAACAACTGAACAACAACCACATAACTATGTGCTAGGTACTGGGATATGAAAACAATTTAAATAATGTAAATTTTATCTGCCCTCAAGGAGTTTATAATCTAATGGTTTGATACTACTATTAATATTGAAAACTCCATATTACCAATTTACTAACTTGGAGAAATCTATCCCACACTTAATGTGACAGTAAAAAATAAATTGATATCTAGACAAAATTTGACTTAAAACAATTTAGGAAATGATATTCCAAGTTTAAAAAGTTGTTACAAATTTAAAATCTCAAACAGTTCTGGGAGGAAAAACTGTGAACAATTCAGTTAACTAATTTAATATAATCAAGAAACCATAATTATTTACAAAGATGATGTTTCCTGGCTTTCAATTTATGAATATTTGCCAGAACATAAATGAAATAGACATTAAGTCAACAGCATCAAATATATTTTTTAAAGTGAGGGGTGAGACTTTCTTTCTCCAATTCATTTACAATTGTTTACTCTGTCACTTTTCTAATAAAGAAGTTGTACCATTTAAAAAATATTTCAACTAATACCACAAGAACATAGACAGGTGAATTGACTTACAGGCATAATCTCTCACTCTTGGTAGACAGAGTTTGCCTCATTTGTTTTTCCTCACTATTGATTCTTAGAATCCCTTGTGACACTGAGTGACCCTATTTGGAGGTTTCTTGACAAAGATACTGAGGTAGTTTGCCATTCCCTTCTCCAGGTCATTTTACAGATAGGGAACTGAAGCAACTAGGGCTAAGTGACTTGCCCAGGATCACATATCTAGTAAATGTCTGAGACTGATTTGAACTCATAAAATTGAGTTCCTGATTTCAAGTTCAGAGCTCTATCCACCTAGCTATCCACCTAGCTGCTTTAAAAATCCCTAGAACTCTTTGAAACTCTTCTTATATGTCTCATCCTACATGAGACTTCACTGATGGGGCACCTGCTACTGCCCTCTTATTGCCTTCTATATATTTCCTATTTATTTATAAATGAACATGTTGTTAGTTCCAATGTAATGCAAACTCCTTGAGGGTCGAATCTATTTTTTTTTCCTGTTTTAGTCTTTATATCCCCATTTGTGCCTGTGTAAAAAGTACACAGTAGGAACTTTTTAAATGCTTGTTCATTGATTGATGTGGACAAATAGAATTATATTGACCCATATCTAGGGCAGTTGTCTAAGTGCCTTTATTATATAGCTATAGATATTTACTAACTATTAACTGAAAATGCCTCCATCCTAACAGGTAGAAAGAACAGATTTGTTTTGATATGATCATAGTCACACCACCCATATGTGACCCACTCCCAGAATGATTCAAAGAATAAAGGGAAGGGTGTCAGGTTTGAAAGGAATAGATCATTCTTTGCATTCTATTATTACTCTCATTGTATTAAGGATTAATAACCATGTGAGTGACTCAGAACTTTGGCATCTTTAGTGCATCTGAATTTGTGTTTTTTAATACTCATTTGATATTTAATTAACATACAAAACTGCCTTATTAAATGTGAATAAAAATTCACATTTAAAAACCCTTAATTTGAAATGTTGGCCAATTCCTTCCTGAAAGACCCATTAACATGAAAGAAAACTTGAAAAGTTAGATTTTAAGCAGTTTTACATACTTCCTGTTGCCAAGGGAACACTGTTTGATCTGGGGTTATGCATCTACCTCCTAAAGTATTTTGATTCTTGGAAAAGACAGAAAGTGCTAATGGTTTGAAAAATCCAATGTCATTAAATATGTTGAAATCCTTCTGACCCCAAAATGCAAATCAATGTCTCCTCATTCTCTAGAAGTTGTGATATCTGCCCATTTTCATTCTTCCCAGAATTCCAGAAACAAGCTACTTGAGACATCTTGAGGGTATTTCATTCTAGAAGCATCTACATAGCCTTCTGCTTTCTTCTCAATACAATAAATTAAACACATTCTTGAAATGCTTATCCCATTCTTTCTACTATTTTCAACTGCCTAAACAGATTTAAAACTTTAAATAATAGTGAGAGTGAGGCAATCACAGATTTTAAGTGTTTCTTTTGGAGACTTCATAAATCATTCTAATCTAACAAACCTGAGCAAGAATCCTTTCTACAAAACACCCATCTTGGAATTTTGTGGCTTTTCTTTGAAGACCTTAATGAGGGGAACTCATTATCTCTCCAAGAAGTTCATTCCATAGTTAAATCAATTTAATTATTAGAAACTTTTCTTTTCCCACTAAAACTAACCCTTTCCCTCTCCCATATAATACTATGGTCAATATTTAAAAAGGATTCATCATGTTTCCCTTGAGGTTAAAACATCCCAGAGTCCTTCAACTAATCCTTATGTGTCCCTTTACACCTTCCTAAAAATGTGATCCCAAGAAATGAACACAACTAAAACAATATGGGCTGACTAGGACAGGGTACCTGGGGATTATCATGGGATCATAAATTTAGAGTTAGAAGGGACCATAAAGGTTGAATCCAATGACCTCATTTAATAAATAAGGAAACTGAGTCCCAGAAAGGTGAAGTAATTTGTCTAGAGTCACATAACTAATGTCAGAGGAAAAACCTTCCTCATTCTAAGTCTAGTGTTCCAATCATTAAGTCATAAACAACTACCATAACTGAAAATTAGGGTTATTTTATTGTAACCTAGGATCACAGAATTTTTTGGTGGGGGGGATTGCCATATCACATTGTCAACTCATGTTAACTTTACTAACCACTAAATCCCCCAAATAGTTTTAGATAAACTGCTATCCAGTCCTGCTTCCCCATCTTTTGTCTAAATTTGGGGGGGCCCAACGCTCTTAATTTGTATGTATATATATATATATATATATATATATATGTATATGTATATGTGTATAATGTATATTAATTTGCCAGCCATGTCACTAAGTCTTTTTTCTTTGTCTATCATTAGTCTATATATATTGTTTTCCTATTAGAATGTAAGTTTTCTGAAGTTAGGAAACCAGAGATGATTGTGTGACTCCACTCCACATAAAATAAATGTAAATAGTAAGATCCCAATCAATTTCTAAACATGAAAAACTAAACATGAAAAAATTTTGAAATTCTTCTCTAATTTGACATTCCTAATTTGTTCATTCTTAGGAACCAACTGTGTTCATCAACTGGCAGGAAAAAATGAGAGTGATTTTTGGAGAAAGAAGTGATAAAGAAACCAAGAAAATAAGCACAGAGTGAATGAATTTGTTTCTTTCCTTCAAATATCTCCCAGATATAGAGTGGAGAAAAACTTCACCCCATTTTCTTTTGGATTCTCTAGTTTGTTCACAGAAATTCTACCCCCACTTATCATTAAGGAGATCAATTCTGATAATTTTTGAGTTTTCTCTAAAGGTTACTTTTGTATTCAGTCAGGTAAGGTTCAATTTAGTAGATTTCTCCTTGAGTGTTACAGTATTCAGACAAAATTTTCTTGATACCTAAACTTTCATTCTTTCATTATCCGTAGCTTCCAATTTCTTATTTCTCTCCTGGAGGTGATGATTTATCAAAAAATTTTAGGATGGTTTCACCTTGAGCATCTTTAACTGGTTTTGAAAAACTCGACCTTCCAATATGCACAAGTTAAGAGTTGTCATTGTTTACTATAACCCAAGACAATGCTGAAGGATTTTATGATAATGAATGCTATCCATCCCCAGAGAAAGAATTCATGGTGACTAAAACCAATTTGAAGCATCTTTGCTTTTTACTATATTTTTCTTGAGGAGTCTTTTTGGGTGGGGGTGGAGAGCTATGTTTTCTTTCATAATATAACTATTATTGAAATGTTTTGCAAGACTACATATTAAAAATATATATCAAATTCCTTGCTTTTTCAATGGGGTGACAGGATTGAAGCAAGGGAGAGAATTTGGAATGCAAAGTGTTAAAAAAGAATGTTAAAAATTGTTTTTACATGTTCCTGGAGAAAAATAAAATACTAAATAAATAAATTTAAAAACAAATTTTAAAAAAGAGCTGTCATTGCTTAGGTAAACATTTTATAGCTCAATGTTTATTTGGATCTTTTCAACCCAGAAAAATCATGAGAACTAGCATGTCTTTATTGGGTAAATTGTACATCCATTTGACTTTCAGTGATGTTTCTATAGGTATGTTAAAATTTAAAACTCATATATTTGTTCAACTAATATAAATACATTGGTATCGTTAATTTACCAAAGGGGATGCAACTTTCTTTTTTTTTTTTTTAGATTTTTCAAGGCAATGGGTTTTTTAAGTGGCTTGTCCGAGGCCACATGGCTAGGTAATTATTAAGTGTCTGAGGTCGGATTTGAACCCAGGTACTCCTGACTCCAAGGCAGCTGCTCTATTCACTGCGCCACCTAGCCACCCTGGATGCAACTTTTGATAAAGCAACAATTTGCTTTGGAAATAAGAGACTTAATGGTGATTTTATGTAGACTAAGGGACAACTGTCTCTACTCATAAACTTTCAGTTTTCTGAAGATAGCAGATAAAAGTTCAAAAATAAAACTGATTTCTGAAGATGATGCAAGCAGGACCATGAATTGCAATGTGGTAGAATTTATATTTAATTTGGGGTTTTCCAGCATGAACCCCCATATCCAGGGTTTCTGAGTGGGTAAACCACCATTTCTAGACCAACCAATAGGCAACTGCTCTTTGGTCATCTTCATATATCTCAGGGCATAGAGTCTTCTCCTTTAAGCTCTCCCACTATGTACACTTTACCTCTTGCAATAGGGATAGTAATAAACTCAACACTATCGTTCCTAGAAAAGAAATGTCAATCAAGTCCCTTGAATTCCATTTAATGTCCCTGTGACTTCTTAATCCAAAACACCCTTCCATGGCCATCACTACCTTCTATGTGTTAGATTCTCCTATTAGAAGATAATAAGCTTCTTGAGGGCAGGGACTGTCTTGAATTTTATATTTATATACCTAGTGCTCAGCATAGTGCCTGCCCTGGCCTCTAGCAAATACCTAGTAAATGTTATTGTTTCATACATTCATTCAATCAATCACTCATTCAGCCACTTATCAACATCATTAAAAAACCAAACTATCCCTAAGGATCAAATTGTACTCTACCACCCCACTAAGGTTCAACTTGCACTCCACAATTTGGTAGTTTTCAGGCAACACAAATCATTCATAGAGCCAATGTACTAGGACTTATAATTCAATTTATTTATTTATTCAGTGAAGTATTTTTCCTTTTGTCTTTACCAGAATATAGCAGGCACTTAATAAATACTTATGTATTTATTGTGTTGGTATGCCATCCACCCCACCACCTGCAATAGAATTGAAGCTTCTTTAAGGAATTAGTTCAGGGACCAGCAACCCTTTAGGGTATAAAATAAATGCTCACAAATCATCAGAAATTCTATTTATCAATAAAAACCCTGAAAGAAAAATTAGAAAGAAAAATTCCACTTAAAATCACTTCAGGATGTATAAAATATTTGAGAGAAATTCTATTTAAAATTTTTTTACAAAATATATAAAATTCTAGAGTCTATCTTCTAAGATAATACAGAACAAGCATATAAAAACAACTGCAAACAACTGTTTACAGAAATAGACATCTAAGTCATTGGAAAAATATTCATAGATAGGATTAGTTAATATAATATAATCGAAATGACAATACTATATAACATTCAATTTCATACCAATCAAACTACCAAGGAATGTTTTTGATTTTAAGGAACTTGGGGGGGGGGGGCATCTTTTTATTTGTATTTATAGTCTCAGAACTTAGAACAGTATCTGACACATAGTAGACAAAATAAATGATTATTGATATTGATCATTCATAGAACTGAAAAATAATAACAGCAGTTATCTGGAGGGGGAAAAATCAAGAATCTCTTGAAAAATAATGAAAAGAAATGAGAGTGAAGAGAGTCTTTCAGTGTCATGTCTCAGAACTATGCTCCAAAGGAGTAATTATGAAAATAATTTAGTTTTGTTTAAAAAGAAATCAGTGGAACAGATTAGATACACAGCATATCAAAGCAAATGTATTTACTAGTCCAGAATATGATAAATACAAAAATCTTAGCTACTAGGATAAGAGCTCACTTTTTCATCATAAAATTTCTGGGAAACTTGAATAGAAATTTGGAAGAAATTAGATTTAGACCAACACCTTATACCCAGTGCAAAGATTATCTTCAAAAAGGCATAGGTAGGACTAGATGGCACAGTGGATAGAACACTGGCCCTGGAGTCAGGAGTACCTGAGTTCAAATCCAAGCTCAGACACGTAATAATTGCCTAGCTGTGTGCCACTTAACCCCATTTACGTTGCAAAAACCTAAATTAAAAAAAATATTTAAAAAGCATAGGTATAAAATGTCACATCATAGGCAAGATAGAGAAATTTGGAAAAAATTAATTATGATACTCATGGATGGAAGAAAAGTTCGTGACCAAATAAGAAATAGTGAGGATCACAGAAAATGAAATGGATAATTTTGATTACATAAATGAAAACTTTTTCACAAATTTATCCAATAAATCTAAACTTCAGAGTGAAAAACTGAGAAAGTCTTTGTGGCAATTTTCTTTGATAAAAGCAATTTGGAATTTTACATTAAATATTTACATTTTACATAAATGCATATTTTATTCCCTTTAACCCATATCAACCACTCAGCAGTCTATATACAGAAAAGATAAAAAAGGGAAAACATTTATAGTAATTCTTTTTATTGTGGCAAAAATTTGGATATCCAGGTATTGAGGAATGATTGAATATAAGATGTAGTATAGGAATATGATGTCCTACTTTTGTGTTATAAGAAATTAGGAAATTGTTTCAAAGAACTCTGAAGAGACTTATGTGAACTGAACTACATCAGTTTCACTCTATAGTGAAGTGAGCAGAATCAGAACAATTTACATTATAACTTCAATATTATAAAAATGAGCAATTTTGTACATTGATGAATTAGGAAATGACAGAACCAAAATAATTTATAAGATTGGAGTATTGTAAAAATAACTTTGAAAACTTTATACAATCAATACAATGATAACTGATAATTATAAAAGAATAGTGATGAAACATAGTACTCATGAGAGAAGTGATAGAATTATGCTGCAAAATGAAACTTATTTATATACAACCACAGAAAGGATTTGTTTTCTCTGACCACACATATTTGTTACAAGAAATTTTTTTCTTTTCTAATATTTCTCAATAGAGTACTTATAGGAGGACAGAAAATATTTTTCTGTTAACTTTTTTAATGGAAAGGTACTCAAGATTTGAAATGTGTGCACTTTTAGGTAAGATTATTAGTTAATAGATTTATTAATTAATAATTGTGTTACTAGTTTTACTTGATTGTTTTACTTTGTTCTAAGAAACATACCAAGAAGTGGATGAATAATTTGTAAATGTTTACAAGAAAAAAACATTAAAAAAACTTTAAAAAAGAAAACAATATATATGATCCAGAAATTATATTCTTTATCTTCTTTATTGTCTGTATTTTTTCGATTTATTTAATATCTTCCCTACTTTCTAATATCTTAAAAATCTATGTCAAAATATCTTTAAAATTATGCTATTATGGATTTCTTGTGAGTTTTCCCCATATGGAACAGTTGCTCTTCCCATATTTTCTTTCTTAGTGATGTTTTTACTTCTTCCTGTTTGGGTACAAAAGTATTGAAATTCCATAATCATCAATGATGAAAATAGTTTATTATAGCAATTCTGACAGATTTGCTCAATTTTCACATTTTTTTGTTCTAGTTTTATCTACCTATGTTCATGAACCCCATTTTCCCTCCTACCAGTTTAATTTTCCTTAAGAAGGAAATATAATTTTGTTAATGGACAAATTCCAGGCTGAGCATTAATTATCATTTATTGCTGAGGATATTGTACCTCCAGAGATAAGAATCTGCTAGGTCATCATAGCCAGTTAAGGTCTACTAAAGATGTCAAAGTGAGTTTGTGAGATTTATTCAATTTATTATTTGTGTGCTTTCTTCAATTTAGTATTCCAACCACAAAGACAGCCTATCTAAATCACCCCTCCAACTATTGTGGTCATTTGGTTGTACTATCAGAACCTTGGAGAGTTCTGATAGGTCTATCATTGTTCAGGAAGTCTTTAGCACTTGAAGGATCCTAGCTGAATTCTCTTCAAGTGAAGCTAGGCATGAAAGAAAGAGAGGAACAAAGACAAGTGGAAAAGTATCCAAACTTCTTTATCTATGCAAAAAATAGTAACTATTCTCCAACAATCTTAGCTGAAAGAATTGTCCAAGGTGATGCAGTCAGAGCTCTCTCTCTCATCTTTGAAGCTAGGTAGAAGAATATTGAATCTGGACTTAGGGAGACTCATTTTCCTGAGTTCAAATCTGGCCTCAGACTCTTACTAGTTATGTGACTGTGGGCAAGTCACTTCACCTTGTTTGCCTCAGTTTCCCATCATAATATGAGCTGCAGAAGGCAATGACAAACTACTCCAGGATACTTGCCAAGAAAAGCCCCAGTGAGGTCATGTAATCAGTCAAAGACAAATTTTAAAAAATTGTGTGTGTGTGTGTGTGTGTGTGTGTGTGTGTGTGTGTGTGTGTATCAGAGGAAGAATTTGAGGAAAATAAGGTTTTGTTACTTGCCATAAGTTATACAGTTAATAAATTTCTGAGACTAGATTTGAGCACCGATCTTCCTGACTGCAAGCTCATTGCTCTAACCACATGGCCACAACTGGTTCTTTAGGCTCCCTTCTAGTTTTAATAATATATAATTCCATGAATCATTTTTATTGATCATTGAGACTAAGGATCTGGGGATAGGACAAAAATCTGGAGAGGGTCAGAGGGGAAGAGAAGAAACCATATAAACCAAGATAGGACATAAGAAAAGGCCTCCAAAGACAAATTTTGCCTACTCACAGACTTGCTTTTGGTTCAAATTCTACACATAACTATGAAATAAATTTCTATCAATGCCTTCCTTTCAAATAGTTACCAAAGGAATCTCTTGTCACTCTCTTCTAGACTATGCAAACATTAAGAATAATACTAGGGAATTATATGAATATATATATATATATATAATATATATATATATATCAAATAGCTTTCCTAGGAAAAAATTTGGAATTCAATATTTAATAAAAAATAAATGTTAAAAATTGTCTTTACATTTAATTAGAAAAAATGCTATTAAAAAAAAGAATGCTAGTGCATTTGGGGTGTCCCTGTCATCTGGGAAGTTAAAGAACAGAGCAACAGTTGACTGAATCCATCAACTGTTCTAACTAAATCCAGCACCAATATGGTAAGGGGTGAGGGCACCAGGTTGGTGACCAAAACTGCTGCCCTAGGGTGGGACTAGTCTGTTAGAAACCCCTATGCTTAGTCTAGTTGATATAGAGAGACTCAGTATTTTTAAATGAAACAAATGAAATTAATAGTAGTATACCAACTCCACCCTCAAATTACTTTGTATCTTCTTCATATAAATTTCCCATTTGATTATCCAAGCATACCTTATTTATCCTTAATAGAATATAAGCCTTTTGAGGGTGAGGACTATTTTGCTTTTGCCTTTGGATTCCAAACCTGACAAAGTAAATTATTCAGAGTAGATGTTTAATAACTGTATGATAGTATAACAAAATTTCTAAATGAGCTATGCTACTTTAAAAGAGTTTTGAGTTCTTCCAATGAGCGTTGTCCTTAAGTCCAGGGAAGTAATCACAACTTTACCAGCTGAATGACAACTACATGCACCCAGTACCTGGCCATATAAAATAGTTATTACATCACAGGAACATTCTTGGATCCAATTCTGAATGATCTGGGAGAGAGCTTTCATCTCAATGATAATTTTAAATCTTTGACTAATCAGTAAAGATTATAGCAAACAGATTAGCCCTGAAAGTCAATAGATGCCACCTTTGGGGAAAGCTTGGGAAAGAGGGGACAAACTCCATTATGAACAAAGAAAGGAAGGCTTTTAGTCCACTTATCAGATGCACAGCTTGTAGGCTAGACTCTGGGCACAATGGACTTTCTTTCCTCTGGGTTAATAAGAAAGCATTCATTGTCTCCACCACAGCATCCCTCTATATCCCCTTCAGGGGATATCTGAAAAGTTAATGTTATATTGGGTTTTTTCTCTCTAGCATGTAATAATAGAGAAAACATACTTTGTACTCAAATAGTGCCTTTCATCAGTGGATCCTAAAGCACTTTACAAATAGCAATTAATCCTCACAACTCCCTTTGAAGCAAGAAAGTGCTTGTTTTTACATTTTTTTCAGAAGAGGAAGTAGAAATTCAAGGATGTAGAAAACTGTCTAATACTAAACTCTCCAAATCTCCTCTCCCACCCCCAATATGGGGATAAGGCAACAAAATTATTGAGTCACTTTCCTGGTCTTCCCATAGTCCATAGGGCCATTTTGTCTTTGTGTTCCTATACCTGACCCAATTAAATACGTAAGTTGAATTAGAAGTCATACTTGTGCCTCCCCATGAAGGAAGTTTCATAGTGGTTTCAAAGTAAATCCTTTTAGACAACTAGGACATAATTCACTTGATTCACTTGATTTGTTTGTACTATTTTTTCTATTTATTAATTTGTCTTCCCTGACTCACCCCAGATCTGATTCCCAATTCATCACTAGCTTCTTATAATTGCTAAATTTCTCTTGTGGCCTAATTCTGACTTGTTTTGCTTTATGGTAGGGTGCTAAACAGTTGTTTCTGCATTTCAGAAAGAGACAATGCATTGTTGTTACTGATGAGTTGTTTCAGTCATGTCCAGCCTTCTTGATTCCATTGGGGATTTTGTTGATAAGATACTGGAGTGATTTGCCATGTGCTTCTCTTGCTCATTTTACAAATGGAGAAACTGAACATGGTGAAATGACTTGCCCAGAATCACAGATTTGAATGCAAGAAGATTAGTCTTCCTGATTCTAAGCCTAGTACAGTTTTCTATCTACCGTGCCATCTAGCTACCCTATTCACATTGCAAATCGCTCATAATTAGTGAATTTTCCTTGACTCACAAAGAGAGAGGATACAAAAGTAATATAAAATTATTAAGAACATTGGATAAGATATTCCTCAATGTCTTCTTGTAATTTAGCCATTTCTTGTTCTTATTATAATATTCAAAATAATAGAATATTTCCATTAATGAATGAACCAATGAATGAATGATATTATATAGTCTGTGAAACCTAAGACAAAACCCTTCTTCTGTCTTTCATCTACAATGAAAATAGATCATATATATACATTGTTTGCATATTGTCTCCTCCTTCAGAAAGTGAGTTGTTTGAAGTCAGGAATGATTCTTTTTTTATTTCTTTAAACCACAGTCTTTAACCCAAGTGTCTGACTCAGAGACGTGTTTAATAAATGTTACTTGACTGTTTCAGAATTTCTGTTACAATTAAGTAGAAATACATCTAGTATTCTCATGAAATAGCATATCACAGAAATGAAGACAACCATTGGGAGAACTTAGTTTCTGCCATCTCCCCTCCAAGTTCCATAGTGGTGTCATTAGCCTTAGCTCTATGGAAAAAATTCTAAAATGGCGGAGAGTCTTTGGGGAATTAACCAGTCATAGATTTGTAGATTCAAAATCTCACATATTATATACCAAGCCTTTCCCAACCTTTCTTGATGCCTTCTCTCTGTTAATTATTTCCTTTTTATCCTGGATACTTGTTTGCACAAATTTGTTTGTTTCTGCTTCTATGTGTTTTGGTGAAGGTAGAGAGAGACTCTTTTGCTTCTCTTAATCCTCAGCACTCAGTTGGCACAATACCTAGCACGGAGTAGGTGTTTAACAAATGCTTATTAGCAGACTATTTGACTGATCTTAGATCTGGAAGGAACCTCAAGAAGGAAGTGAAATGCACTGGAATATAAATTCCTTTTTTCTTCTTTTGTCTTTGTACCCCCACCAATTTAGCAGAGTGCATTACACAGAGTAATCTCTTAATAAATATTTGTTGAATTATTGAATTGAAAAGATATCAGGAATCATTTAGTTCAAATCTTTCCTATCACACTCCATCTATAATGTCCCTGACAATTGACTCAAGATGTCTAGAGACAAAGTGATCCATTTCTAGTTTTCTTGGCAACTGAGCCTAAACCTTTCTGCCTGCAGTTTATCACCTTTTATTCCTATTTCTGCCTATTGAGGTCAAGGAGAAGTTAATGCCTCTTCCACTTGACAATTCTTCAAGTACTTGACAAGTGGGATCAAATTTCCCCTAAAGATTCTCTTCTCTAAGCAAAATATCCCCCTTTTGTGCCTTCTGGTGATCTTCATATGGTATCATTTCCAGTCACCTTATCACCCTGGTCAACTCATAAGAATGTACTGGAAAAAGTAGCCTTCTGAAGAGTGGTTGCTAAACCTTCTATCCTTCACATTCTTGGGATGAACCCCTGCCTTCCTTGTAGCGACCTGCCAGTGACAAACACAGAGTTAGTCATCTTGTTTATTTCTGTTTTTCAACAACTGCAAGAAGAAAGGTACATGAAAAGTTTGTTGAAGAAAATTTCTGTAGCCTATTCTTTTTTTCTGTGCTTTTTAGTGACCTATTTTCAGTCATCTTCCTTAACTTCCTCATTCCCCTTCAATAAAACTTTAGATCCTAACCCTAGAATCATCCTGAGCTCTGAGATAAAAAAAAAGTTAGATTTTTGCATTATCTTGCCCCAACCAGGCCTCTTCTTCATTTCCTGGCTGTCTCCACACCATGCCACCACAAGAATACCATTCTCCTACCTTTGCCTCTTTGTGATTCCCCTTTCTATATTTTCTTTTCTAATTAGATTAAAACTCCTTAACAAGGACAGTTGTCTTACTTTCTTCTATTTGTGTCTACAGTGTTTAGCACAATGTGTCATATTTTTTTGTGGTCAAGACATTTTTCAGTCATGTCAGTTTGCACTGTGATCCTACTTGGAGTTTCTTGGCAAAGATACTATTTGCTATTTCCTTCTCCTACTTATTTTATGGATGAGGAACTGAGGCAAACAGGATTAAGTAATTTGCCTAGGGTCATGCAGATAGTATCTAAACTAGATTTGAACTCCTGAAGATGAGTCTTTCTGACTGCAGATAAGAACTACCCAGTCCAAGGAACCATCTTGCAATCCCAAGTGAGCACTCAGATACAAAAGATAATAGAAGGTCCCTGAATTCAAAGATTTTACATTTGATTAGGAAGACAACATAAAAAACAAATACAGTATAAATTATTGATTATCTACAGAGGGAGGCACTAGAATTTCAAAGGAAACAGAAAAGGCCTCTGATGAAAGATTTTAGTTGGAAGTTAAAGGAAAGCAGGGAAGCCTAGAGGTAGAGATGAAAAGGGAGAGAGTTTTAGGTCTAGGGAAAAGTCAGTGAAAATACTAAATTTGGAAATGGAATGTCTTATTTGAGGAACAGGAAAAAGATCAGTGTCCCTAGATCACAAAATAAGATGTAAATAAAACTTAGAAGGTGTTGGACATGGTCAAGTCACATACCTAGGATATATGTTCCTCCTGGGAGAATGTAAAATTTCCTTAGTATAGGACTGTTTTGGTTTTGTCTCTGTAATCCCAGTGTCTAACACACAGCAGATAATAAGTAAAGTCTTAATGAATGGAATCAAAAAAACAGTGTATTTGACCTTCTAAAACCTCATCTGTAAAATGAGAGGATGACATACTTTTTAAGGTTCTTTTGGGATAATAATAATATTATTATAATTTATATAGCACTTACTATGTCCCAGTGTTTACTTACAATTTTTATCTCCTAGATGGGAACAAGAGAGGATCCTGTCTTAGGCGCTGTCTCAGAAAACTTATAAACTAAGGACTCTAACTAAATTTTCGAGAGACAGAACCCACAGTGGGACTCAGTGAGGCAGTTCACCTACTCAAGGTAACCTGGAAAAGAGCAGAAATGCTCTGCTCCCCTGGGTCAGAAGGGCATCCCGCCAGAGGGGTGGCCAGCCAGAGCCAAAGGACTTCAGCTCACGGGGGAGTTTCCTGACCTACACCCCCCAGGGAGCACTAGGTACAACTTGGGGGAACAGCAGGGGACCTCCACCAGAGGGAGCACATGAAGCCCAGCCCTCAGAGCACACAGCGAGCAGCTAGCAGTGCAGCGTGGCCAAGGCAGTCCAGATGCAGGAAACAGAAGCAGGTGGAGCTGGTAAGCAAGAGCCCCCAGGGCATGAGCCCATTGAACCTAGGGAAGGGAGTGAAGAGAGACTGTGGAGCTCTGTCCTCTGCCCCTGGAACAGAACACTAGGGTTCTGACCACATTCAGATCTTGCTTGCAGTCTAGGCCCCCCCATAGAACAGCAGCCCCCCCCACCTCAGCCCCATGGCAGAGGGGGGGCACTTATGGTCATTCACAGGCCAGGAGGGAAGACAGAGCCTCACACACTGAGATCCTTGTGGGAGTGTCCCAAAAGCTCAGGAAGCACCCCCAAAACAGGCTTAGGTTGGGAAAATGAGCAAGCAGAGAAAAAAGAGGAACACCATTGAGAAATATTTTGCCTATGAGCCCAAGAAGGATAAAAATATTCAGTCTGAAGATGAGGAAGTACAAGCTCCTGCATCTAAAGACTCCAAGAAAAATAGAAATTGGGCTCAGGCTATGATAGAGCTCAAAAAAAGACTTTGAAAATCAAATGAGGGAGATAGAAGAAAAATTGGGAAAAGAAATGAGAGAGATGCAGGAAAAACATGAAAATGAAGTCAGCAGCTTAGTCAAGGAAATCCAAAAAAAATGCTGAAGAAAATAGCATGCTGAAAACCAGCTTAGGTCAAATGGATAAAACAGTTCAAAGAGTTATTGAGGAGAAGAATGCTTTAAAAAGCAGAATTGGTCAGATGGAAAAAGAAATAAGAAAGCTCTCTGAGGAAAATAAATCCTTCAGACAAAGAATAGAACTCAATGAGATTGCTGAATTTACAAGAAATCAGGACTCAATACTTCAAAACCAAAAGAATGAAAAATTAGAAGAAAATGTGAAACATCTCATTGAAAAAACAACTGATATGGAAAACAGATTTAGGAAAGATAATTTAAAAAATTATTGGAATACCTGAAAGTCATGATCAGGAAAAGAGCCTTGACATCATTTTCAAAGAATTACTACAGGAAAATTGCCCTGATATCCTAGAAGCAGAGGGAAAAATAGAAATGGAGAGAAGCCACCAATCCCCCTGAGAAAGAGATCCCAAAACATCAACCCCCAGGAATATTATAGCCAAGTTCCAGAACTCTCAAGTCAAAGAGAAAATATTACAAGCAGCCAGAAGGACACAATTCAAATACCATGGAGCTGCAATCAGGAACTCACAGGACTTAGCAGCAACTACATTAAAAGCTCATAGAGCTTGGAATATAATATACCGGAAGGCAAAAGAGCTTAGAATGCAGCCAAAAATCAATTACCCAGCATAACTGAATGTACTCTTCCAGGGAAAAAGATGGACTTTCAATGAACCAGGGTGAGGAGGTCCAGCCTCCACGGGGTCCTTGGAACCTGACAAGAGGGATAGAGTTGGCAAAATGAGTTGAGTCAACAAGTGGGTAAAGGCAGGAGCAGGATGACTGAATGTCAGCTGCTTGGATTTATTTTTATAGTCTCAGAATCATGTATGTTTCAAGCAAGCTAAGATCATTTCCTTGGTTACCAAAGTGTACAATTTTCATCATCAATCATATAGTCCATATGGTTACAAATTTTAATCATGTGATTACAAGTCTAAGTAATAATCATATAGTTAATTGATTTCTTATCCCTACTCAGACCATGATGACCTCAACCTGTCTGTTACCTTATTTATTACTACATTGTATAATTGTTAATTCATTTAAAGTTATTAATTAAAGAATTCTTTTAATGGAAAGATTTTTATATTTTTTGTGTAAGTAATGTTTTTCGATACACTCCCTTAACAATCTATAGTGAGGGTCTTTATGCTTCTCCACCCATCCATTAACTCTTACAATAATCAATTTTTCTTTCAGGCCTTGTTGGTAGAAGTCACAGTTTCTGTGACTTTTTTATTCTTTCCCATGAAACTAAGCTGCTGGAGTTCACATATTGGTCACCTGTACTAACTATTTTCTCACCATCTTTTTCATATATTCCTGTGTATGGTAAGGGGGGCAAAACTATTAATTTCCCTGGAATTCTATCTGACCCATCTTGTATCTGTTTTCCCTGTATGTATATATTCTGGCATCTTGGAATTCCCAGTGTTGGGTTTTCCAGAGATTTCATTGTTGAAGCCTTTTGTATGCCTCAGGGAGAGGCAGTCCTGTTAAATTTGGACAGAGTTTACAATCTGTTTTATTCAAGGAATTTTTCTGAAATCCTTCCTTTATAGTCATTCCAGTATTAGGGTGAGTAAATATTGCAGTCAATAATAAACCTATAAATACTGGTATGCATGAAATTCATATATATTGAAGAAGGAAATGTTGTTCCATCAGGCAGTGTGACTGCCTTGAGTCTTCTTGCTGCAACTGTGTCAAACAGCTCAGAGACCCTAGCTCCCAATACCAGGGCAATTTCAAATGTCCCTGTTGGAATGGCCAGAGCTGAAGAGAAGGTTTGATCTTCAAATACAGGACTCACATGAAGCATAGAGATTGGAGGAGAAGGGGAAAATATGAGGGACTTAATGATGATGAACTGCAGGTATTCCTGTATAGAAAAATGACACTGATAATACTCATATGAACCTTCTTAATTAACAGAGCAGGTAGAAGGAGATTTTATAGGTGAAGCACAGGAGAAAGCTGAATTTGAAGATAAAATATGGTGTAAAATAGAGTCAATAGAAAAAATGTAAATGTAATGGGAGAAAAGAAAAAGGAGAGGGGGAATGGGCCAGGATATTTCATATAATAAGATTTCTCTTTATTACAATGGGGTATAAACATCTGGAGTAAGAAGGAGGGGGATGTGAATGAAGGAAGAGAGGATGGATCATGGGGGGAGAGTGGTCAGATATAACACATTTTCTTTTTACTTCTTGCGAGGGGCTGGGATTGAATGGCCTGTCTGGGACCATAGGGCCAGGTGGATGCTGGGCCTAAGGGGTGGTATGTGGGCTGGAGGCCTCTTGGCCCAAGGGCCAGGGATCTGTCTGCTGTACCACTCAGCTACCCTACAGCAGAGTCAGAGATAAAGGAGAGAGAAAAAATAATACATGGTAGTGGAGAAATATAAAAGGAGGGAATTGTGATCAGCAATGACAATGGTGGAAAAATATGAAACTTTCGTGATGGACTAATCATAAAGAATATGATCCACCCATGACAGAGTTGGTGGTGTTGGAACATAGCCTGAAGCACATTTATTATTATTATTATTTGGGGGGGTGCAGGGCAAATGGGGCTGGGTGGCCTGCCTGGGGCCACATAGCAAAGTGATCTTTGGGTGTCTGAGGCCAGATTTGGACCCAGGTGCTCCTGGCTCAAGGGCCAGTGCTCTGTCTGCCACCCAGCCTCCCCTACTATTATTATTACTATTTTATTTTATTTTGGGGAATTTTTTCTTTTTTTTGGTTTATGCAGGGCAATGGGGTTGGGGTGGCTTGCATGTCACACAGCTGGGTGGATATGGGCTCAGGTGCTCCATCCACTGTGCCACCTGGCCGTACCTAAAATTATTACTATTATTTTTTTCATTTTCATTTTCATTTTTTCTCTCCACTTTACTTTATCACTCAAGCGAGTCCATAATTTTTGAGGGGGAGGAGGTATTTTGTTTACTCTTAAACAAGAATATTTTATTAATGTATAAATAAACATTATTTGTACAAAATGAGAATAAATAAATAAATATTAAATAAAGAAAAAAAAGAAAAAAACACTTTTATCTCCTTTGATCCTCACAACACCCCTGGGAGGTAGCAGAAGCTCTTTTCTTGTTGCTGTTTTTGTTATTGTTCAGTCATTTCAATATGTCCTACTCTTTATGACCCCATTTGGAGTTTTCATGGCAAAGACACTGGAGTGCTTTACTATTTTCTCCTCCAGTTCATTTTACAGATGAAGCAAACACAAGTTAGGTGGATTTACCCATGATCAGATATCTAGTAAGTATTTGAGGTCAAATTTGAACTCAAGGCTTCCTGACTCCAAGTTCAGTGCTTTATCCACTATGCCACTTAACTACCTCTAAAATGCTATGATTCTCACCATTTGTGAGTATTCTGTTTCAATTGAGGCTATTTGCACCAGAACTAAGACCAGTAGACCATTTCATGGAATCTCAACTGGAAAGGTTCTTCAAAGTAATCTAAGTCCCTCATTTTACAGATAAGAGTGATGCTCAGAGAGGTTAAGTGAATTGCTCAGTTATTAAGTGGCAGAGTCAGGAGGTGATTTCAAGTTCTTTGATTCTGAATTTATTGCTTTTTCAATCCCATTTAAAAAGAATTTATTGAATGTCTACTAAGTGATAGGAACCAGAGATACAAAAATAAAGTCAAATGTTCTGACACTAAGGAATTTTGCATTCTGCTAGGGGATATATAGCAGATAAATTTTTACAGAAAAAAAATAGCAAAGTATTTAAAGGAAGAAACTGGGGTGATCAGAAAACGTCTCTTAGAGAGCCTGAGTAGTGCTTAGAAGGGAATTCTGTGAGGAGAGTGAGGATGTAGAGCATTCTACCCATGGGGAAAAGGATGAGCAAAGACTTAGTACTGGCTGGTGTAAATGTTTTCTATGAGTAGCCCTTTTTGTAATTATGCATATGTATGTGGATGAATGCTCAAAAACTTTGATATCATATAACTGAAAAAATTAAATGAAATATGAATTAGGGAAAAATGTCTTCTATGAGAAATAACAAGTAGGTCAATTTCTTTTTCAGTAGAATATGAGGAGAAATATGTGACTATCTTGGAAAGACAGGTTGGAGTTAAATCTTGTATTTTATCCTAGAAGTGATAGGGAACAAAGAAAGTTCATGAGCAGGACAGTGAGTTGGTCAGAGACTGAATTACGAGAATCAATTTGCTGTTGTCTGTCCTTCATTTTTGAAGATCAATGATATCAGGGAGGGTGCTAGGATTTAATAGGATTTAAATATGGCAGAGTTGTTCAGAGTCATCGTCCTTACTGTCTCCTCCAAAGTCTTCAGAGTTCAAGTCAAGATGAATGGCAATGACCCAAGATGCAGGGGAATGCCCTAACTTTTTTAAGTTTAAGTCTTTCCCAGATCTCAGTTTGTCTGAAGAAAAGTCTTTTCAGTAGTTAAAGGCTAGGAAAGAATTGAGGCAAAAATTATTCTAGCTTGCCTTCATAAAAGAGTCAGTCTGGGAGGGGAAGGCCCATAAAGTTAATGGCCAAACAGAAATAATTGCTATTTATTTAGCAGCTGGATGGCAGATGGATTAGGGTAGGGAGAATCTTGAAGAAAGAAGGCCAACCTAGAGAGTTCAGAGGTGAGGTATTAAATTCCTAAATTAGGGGCTTCATTAAGTGAAAAGGGGAAGAAAGACTTAGCCATTTATTAGATAAGATCAACTAAGAGCATCATAGATTAAGAAGGTGAGAAGAACCCTGGATGTCTCTGAGTATAATCTCCATATTTTACAGATGAGGAGAGATAATATCAGAGGAAAGATCTGAGTTTAGGTTTTTTGATTCTAAATACAGTAGTGTTGCTTCTCAACATGAAGACAAGGGGTAATAAATAATAGAGGAAGGGATCCTTGACAGAAATCGTTGAATTAGGGAAGTTTTCCCTGTAGCACACTCATCTCTGAAGTCCTATTTTCTACCTTTTCCTAGGATGAGGAGAAAGCAGTAGTAACTTGATGTCTAAAAACATTCCCTCACAGTGGTCTGGCATCCTGAGGGTTAGTCCAGTCTTGTTGGAGCCTAAGCATAGCCACTACAGACAGACAAACATTGGGTTAGTTCAGGAGTAATCCATCTTTTGGCTGGATTAACCCAGCCTCAACCACATGTTTGGCCAAGAGCAAAACCATGCAAACAGATCCCTAAATCACTTTCCAGGAAGAGGCCAGACTCTACACTGGAATTAAGGACAACACCCTTTTCTTGAACTTTTAATCTCTTCAAGTCTTCCTCTAGCTCCAGGCATCTTCTTTAGGGGGTTCAGTCCAGAGATAGTTATCAGGGCATCTAGAGCTATTGAGAATAGAATGAATAGAAGTCACTGCCATGGATGAAATGACTACTGGTTCCTGTGGGAAAGGAATAATTAATTCATTCAACAAATATTTATTTAGTTCCTAGTAGGTGATAGTCACAATATAAACAGACCCCCAAACAAAAAGGAGTTCCTGTTCTCAAGAAGTTCTTAGGAAGAGTACAAAAAGCAAATGATGAAAAATGACTTGAATCTAAAAGTTTAGATTCCTGATTTTCAGGACACCAGTGTTTTAATCTGACTTTTCCTAGAACACATGATCATTAGGAAAGTTTTTGTTTTTATCATTTATAATCCTGACAAAAAGATTACATTTATCTATAAAATCATCCATAAAACCATTGAATATATACTGGCATATAAGGATGATTCAATATTATAAAAACAATGAATATAATTATAATGAAAAGAAAAATATACCAAACCACGTGTTGATATAATAGATGTAGGAAAAAATCTTTATTAATATATGCTCCTACTCACCTATCTGCTAATAGTCCTGCCAAAAATTTTAATATAACTATCTAAAAAATGGGGGAAATGCATTTCCCAACAAATACAAGAGTAAATCAAAGGTGTCCCCTTCCCCTTCCTGTTTTTGACTTAGTTTTAAAAGTGCAAACAAACAAACAAACAAAAAACAAAAGAAAGACTTGAAACAAGACTCAAGAGGCAAATCCCTAATTGCTAAAAACATGATAGTTTATTTAGAAAATAATAGGGAATTGGCAAAAACATAAAGTAGCAAAAAAGAAAATAAACACCAAAATCAAAAGTATATTTAGTTAGCAATAACAAACTCTAGAAGTGAATAATAGAAAAGGAAGTCCCATTGACAATAACTATATAAATCATAAAATATCTAGGAGTCAATCTACTGAAGATTAAAAAATATTTCTTTAAAGAAATAAACCGAACTTTTAAAAATGAGAGGGATATTCAGTGCTCATGGCAAGCCATGTCAATAAAATAGCAATAGCAACAATAATATTACAAATGTTTATTTATAGATTTGATATTATACCATCCCAACAAGATTTAGTGTCTTAAAATCAAACTAAGAAAAAATCTAGACTATCAAGTGAAGTATTTTTAAATATTTCATTTAAAGAATGAAAGGGGGGGCGGAGCCAGGAGGGTGACATGAAGGGATCCAGTCTTAGGAGCTCTCTGATAAAAACTCATAAACTAAGGACTCTAACTAAACTTTTGAGAGACAGAACCCACAAAGGGACCCAGTAAGGCAGTTCTCCTACTCAAGGTAACCTGGAAAAGAGCAGAAAGGCTCTGCTCCCCGGATCGGAGAGGCGGCCTGCCAGAGGGGTGGCCTGCCAGAGCCAAAGAACTTCAGCCTTCAGGAGGCAGCCCCAGGGCGCTGGGAGCTGAGGCTCACAGCAGCAGGGGAGTCTCCTGAGCTGCACCCCGGGGAGCACTGGGCACAAAGTGGGGGAACAGCAGGGGACCTCTGCCAGAGCGAGCACTTGGAGCCCAGCCCTCAGGGCACACAGCAAGTAGCTTGGTCTTTCCATAGCCCAGACCCGGAAACAGAAGCAGGCGGAGGCAGTAAGCAGGAGCCCCCAGGGCATGAGCCCATTGAGCTGAGGGAAGAGAGTGAAGAGAGACTGCAGAGCTCTGTCCTCTGCCTCTGGAGCAGGACTCTGGGGCTCTGACCACATTCAGATCCTGATCCCAGTCTCGGCCCCCCCATAGAACAGCAGGGCCCCCCCATCTCAGCCCTGTGGCAGAGGGAGGTGCTTATGGTCATTCACAGACCAGGAGGGAGGACAGAACCTCACACACTGAGACCCTTGTGGGAGTGTCCCAAAAGCTCAGGAAGCACCCTAAAAAACAGGCATAGCCTGGGAAAATGAACAAGCAAAGAAACAAGAGGAAGACCATTGAGAAATATTTTGCAAATGAGCCCAAGAAGGATCAAAATACTCAGTCTGAAGATGAGGAAGCACAAGCTGCTGCATCTAAAGACTCCAAGAAAAACAGAAATTGGGCTCAGGCTATGACAGAGCTCAAAAAAGACTTTGAAAATCAAATGAGGGAGTTGGAAGAAAAACTGGGAAAAGAAAGGAGAGAGATACAGGAAAAACATGAAAATGAAGTCAGCAGCTTGGTCAAGGAAATCCAAAAAAATGCTGAAGAAAATAGCATGCTAAAAACCAGCTTAGGTCAAATGGATAAAACAGTTCAAAAAGTTATTGAGGAGAAGAATGCTTTAAAAAGCAAAATTGGCCAGATGGAAAAAGAGATAAGAAAACTCTCTGAGGAGAACAAATCCTTCAGACAAAGAATAGAATTCAGGGAGATTGATGAATTTACCAGACATCAGGAATCAATACTTCAAAACAAAAAAAATGAAAAATTAGAAGAAAATGTGAAATATCTCATTGAAAAAACAACTGATATGGAAAACAGACTTAGGAAAGATAATTTGAAAATTATTGGAATACCTGAAAGTCATGATCAGGAAAAGAGCCTTGACATCATTTTCAAAGAATTACTACAGGAAAATTGCCCTGATATCCTAGAAGCAGAGGGCAAAATAGAAATGGAGAGAATCCACCGATCCCCCCGAGAAAGAGATCCCAAAAAACCAACCCCCAGGAATATTATAGCCAAGTTCCAGAACTCCCAAGTCAAAGAGAAAATATTACAAGCAGCCAGAAGAACACAGTTCAAATATTGTGGAGCTGCAGTCAGGATCACACAGGACTTAGCAGCAACTACATTGGAAGCTCATAGGGCTTGGAATACAATACACTGGAAGGCAAAAGAGCTTAGAATGCAGCCAAGAATGAACTACCCAGCAAGGCTGAATGTCCTCTTCCAGGGAAAAAGCTGGACTTTCAATGAACCAGGAGAATTTCAAAGGTTCCTTTTGGAATGGCCAGAGCTGAACAGAAGGTTTGATCTTCAGATACAGGACTCAGGTGAAGCATGGAGATTGGAGGAGAGGGGGGAAATATGAGGGACTTAATGAGGATGAACTGCATGTATAGAAAAATGATACTGATAATATTCATATGAACCATCTCAGTTAATAGAGCAGGTAGAGGGAGCTTTTATAGTTGAAGCACAGGAGAAAGATGAATTCGAAGATAAAATAGGGTGTAAAAATGGAGTCAATAGAAAAAAAAAGGGAAATGGAATGGGAGAAAGAAAAAGGAGAGGGGGAATAGTCCAAGATATTTCACATAATAAGATTTTTTTTATTACAATGAGCTATTGCAATTATATGGAAGGGGGGAGGCAAGGGGGAATGAGGGAACCTTTGTTCTCATCAGAGATGGCTAGGAGAGGAAACAGCATATATACTCAATGGGGTATAGACATCTGGAGTAAGAAGGAGGGGGGAGCAGGGGGAAGGGGAGGGGATGTGAATAAAGGAGGAGAGGATGGACCATGGCGGGACAGTGGTCAGATATAACACATTTTCTTTTTTACTTCTTGCAAGGGGCTGGGATTTGATGGCCTGCCCAGGACCATAGGGCCAAGTGGATTCTGTGCCTAAGAGGTGGTATGGGGGCTCAGGGCTTCTTGGCCCTAGGACCAGGCATCTGTCTGCTGTGCCACTCAGCAACCCTACAGCAGAGTCAGAGTGAAAGGAGAGAGAAAATAGAGTACATGGTAGTGGAGAAATAAGAAAGGAGGGAGTTGGGATCAGCAATGGCAATGGTGGAAAAATATGGAAATAACTTTTGTGATGGACTTATCATAAAGAATGTGATCCACCCACTACAGAGTTGATGGTGTTGGAACAAAGATTGAAGTACATCTTTTGTTATTATTATTTGGGGGAGGGTGCAGGGCAAGTGGGGCTGGGTGGCCTGCCTGGGGCCACATAGCAGGGTGATCATTGGGTGTCTGGGGCCGGATTCGGACCCAGGTGCTCCTGGCTCAAAGGCCAATGCTCTGTCTGCCACCCAGCCACCCCTACTATTATTACTATTTTATTTTATTTTGGGTCTTTTGTTTTTGTTTTTTCTTCTTTTTTGATTTTTGCAGGGCAGTGGGGATCGGGTGGCTTGCATGTCACATGGCTGGGTGATTGTTGGGTTTACGAGGCTGCATATGGACTCGTGTGGCTCCAGGGCTGGTGCTTTGTCCATTGCGCCACCTGGCCATACCTACAATTATTACTATTATTTTTTTTAATTTTAATTTTTTTCTCTCCCCTTTACTTTTTCGCCCAAGCAAGTCTATCTATATTCATGGGGGGGAGGGGTAATTTGTTTACTTGTAAACAAGTATATTTTATTAATGCAAAAAAACATTTGTACAAAATGAGAATAAAAATAAATTTAAAAAAAAGAATGAAAGGGAAAGAATATTTCTAGACCTCAAAGTATGTCACAAATCAACTAGAATTAAAACTTTGGTTCTGATAAAATAATAAAACAATGAAAATCATAAATAATAGAACTCAATAACTTAATTATCATAAATCCTCAAACTTAAATTACCTAGGACAAAACTATATTTGGCAAGAATTATTGGAAAAATTAAAAATCAATATGATAGAAATGATACTTAGACTACTATCCTATTTTATATGCCATAATAAACTCAAAGTGGATATATGATCTGAAGTTAAAAGTCATACAATTTTAAAAAAATAAAACAGAACCAGATCAAGTACTTTTCACAGTTATGTCTGAGGGATAAAAATTTAGCCAAACAAAATATAGAGGCAACTATAAGGAAAAAAATTAATTTTTTTTTGTGAAATTGGACACTACAACTGGTACAAGACTGGGCAAAAAAGCTCTGGTGAAGGTTTGATATCTAAAATGAAAAATGCAAAGCTTAAATTGTATAAGATCAAAAATAATCTTCGACAGAGAAGTGGTCACAGATATGAATAGATGTTTTCAAAAGTATTGCATCCATATTAAAGAGTAATTCAAATTACTAATAATAAAAATACAAATTAATTCCCTCATTCTTAGTAAATTAGAAAACATGACAGAAAATGAAAATTATGTTTGAGAGGCTATGGAAAGAGGAAGAAACTAAAACACTGCTGGTCAAACTGTGAATAGGTCTAACCATTCTCCAAAGTTATTTAAAATTGTGATGAAGGAAGGAAGAGAGAGAGAGAGAGAGAGAAAGGAAGGAAAAAATAAGAAAGAAAATCCCTTCCCATTTACCAAAATATAACAATATTTTTAGTAACAAATTACTAGAACAAACAAGATTCTCATAAACTGAGTGGATAAACAAGTTGAGGTACGTGCATGTGAAGGAATATTACCGTGTTAAAAGAAACAATGAATATGATAAATACAGAGAATGATGGGAAGATTTATATGGAATGATACAAAAGGAAGATATGAGAAGGTTCCTCCCCCATTCCTTTCAGAGGTGAGTGTGGAATTCTATAGATTCTTGATTCTTTTGCCCCTGATACATTATTTTGAATAACTTTTCTAAAAAAAAATATTCATTATAAAGTATGAATGTTTGAGAGGGGTAAGAGGAAAGAGGTTAGATCAAGAAATATAGATAATTCAAAAAACAAAAGACATAAACAATTATTTTAAAATAAGCTGCAACCTATAAAAGTTTCATTTAATACAATTTTTACTTTTCCCACTGTGGAGGCAGTTAAGAAACTCAATAAATTGGGAGTTTGGCCTAGAGTCAGAAAGATCTGAGTTCAGATCTTGCCTCAGATACCCATTAACCCCTGTCCCCTCAGTTTCTCTATCTGAGAACTGCTGAGAGAATCAAATTAAATAATATTTGTAAAGCATTGTACAAGCCTTAAATTATGATTTAAAACAAAAGTTAGTTATTTTGATGAAAAAATTCCTGTATTTGTAGTATATGAAAATGTTACTACACCATCAGATAAATATGAAGAATTCAGAGAAACATGGGAAGAAGTAAACATAATCAGAATAATATACACAATGAATGTAAGGGGAAAGAATAGAAAGTAAGAATTAAACATTATGCAATTATCAAGACAAAGTTCAGTCTTAGAGAAAAATAAAAGAAAAATTCACCTCCCTTTCCTTTAAGGGATTGTGGGAAGGGAGTGTGGTATACATTGCCAGCCAGATACAGATGGACTTTTTTGGACTTATCTTTTTCACTTTCTATTTTATTTTGTTACAAAAGATGGTCCAAAGTAGGAAGAGGGAGGGAGAAAGAAGGGCAATTAGGTGGCACAATGTATAGAATGTTAGGTCTAGAAACAGGAAGACCTGAGTTCAAATGCAGCCTCATATACATACTAACTGTGTGATTCTGGCCAGTTCACTTAACCTTAAATTCTTCATCTATAAAATGGGGATTAAATATAGCAGCTACCTGCCAGGGTTGTTGCTAGGATAAAATAGGATATTTATAAACCACTTGCTTACCATAGTCACATAATAGATGCTATGTTAATGTGAGCTATTATTATTAGGAACTGAAATGGATCTAAAAATCTTACAAATATTGAATTCAAATAGGATTAAAATTTAAACAAATTACAAGAGTATGGGGGTAGAGTCCCTATTAGACTTTGTCTATTTTAATTATTAAATGGCCATTTTGGTTTTACAAGACTCAGAGAACTCTAAACCTAATCTGAGAATCATAGAACACAGGATTATAGGGGAATTAGAGACTATTGGAGTTCAATACCATGATTTTATAGATGAAGAATTAGGATACTGAGAGGTTAAAAGACCTGCCTGGGATCACTGAGCTAATATTTGAATTAGTATTTGAAGTCAAATCTTTTTTAACCTGTTAGGTGGCACAGTGGAAGAAGGATTGGAGTCAGGACAATCTGAGTTCAAATCCTGCTCAGACACTATCTAGTTTATGACACTGGGCAAGTCACTTAACCTTGATCTGCCTTGTAAAGTGGGAAAAATAACAGCACCTATCTGTTGTCATGAGGATCATAACATAGCAGAGTTAACATATATATATTAAGCCCTTTTTAGGAGCAGTTAGGTAGTGCAATGGATACAGCACTGAGCCTAAAGTCAGGATAGATCTAAGTTCAAATTCAGTCTCAGACACTTCCTAGCTGTGTGACCCTGAACAAATCCCTCCTCTGTTTACTTTAATTTCCTTATCTGTAAAGTGAGCTGGAGAAGGAAAAGTCCTAACTACTCCAGTATCTTTGCCTAGAAAATCCCTAATGAAGCCATGAAGAGTTGGACCCACCTGAAAGGATTCAACAACAGCAAAGTCATTTTGAAAGTGCTATGTAGATTAATATGGAGCTATGTTTAATGTATTATATAGGATATTGTATTGTTTTATATAACCTACATATATAACCTAAATCAAATTACTCTCTGTTGGTGAGAGGGGGAGGGAAAGGAGGGAGCAAGAAATATGTGGAACTTAAAACCTTACCAAAAAATAATTATTGAAAGCTATCTTTGCTTGTTGTTGGAAAGATAAAATTTTAAAGTGCTAAGTAAATACTTGCTATTATTATGATTAATTTCTACCACCCATGGCTATCTCAGTTGTTCCCCTTATGAGTTTTGACTTAGGGGATTTTTCTGTGTCATCCTGTCCCACTGGATAATGCAAAATAAATTTTTAAAAAAAGAATTCCAAAGGTGTTTTAAAGGGAAGAAAAGGTCACCTAGGCGGAAACCACAACCTTGAATTTCTTTTATGGAGGCTCTGGAATGTTTGTAAAGTGTGGGGAGAACCTGAAATGGTGAGAGATTCATCAACAATAATCTATGAGGTTATTCAACACATACATTCTGGAACAGTGGAAGTCTAATATATGCTTCATCTCACACAATTCTAATAAATTTTAATTTTAATCTAACTCTGTTACCTTTTGAGAAGAGGTTGCCTAAGCAGACAAATATAGAGTAAACCATTTGTTTTGAAGATGCTTCCCTTCAAAAATATACTGATATAAATATATAATAAATAAATAAAATGTTTTGAAAAGAATGATAAAAAGGAATATATTGGCCTAGAAAGGTATGGTACATGGTTGCAGAAATACTGTTGGGATCTGATCCAATCCTCTATTCTGTACAGACTAATTGGGGTAACTTGAATCCAAATCCTCTTTTCAGGGGTTATCACATTTTAGAACTGCGGTTCTTTGCTTGAAAAGTGATCTTAAAAAGAAACCCTCAAGGGACTATTGTTGGGAGTAATTTCAGAGGAATGTTGTCCCTAAGCCAAAGGTTTCTTAGAAAACTTTAGCATCAATCAGCTCTATCTAAACTTTCTCCATGAAGTAAAGCATAAGCCATCCAGGTTCATTAATGTATATTAGGTTTTGCTCCCCCTAACTAAAAATGATAACCACTTGTGTATATAGAAATCATTCCAAGATCTTCTCTAGACTCTAAAACCAACCAGCTTCAAAGTCTTTTCTATGCTCCTTCCTCAGTATATCTCACATCTATGCCCTTCTTTCCTCTAGACAGTTACCTTAGGTCAGGTCTTCATCGTCTCATCACCTGGACCAAGCAGTTCTTAAAGTGTGGTCTAGGGATCCTAAAGATCCTTAAGACTTTTTCTAGAGATCCATGAGGTCAAAACTATTTTCATAATAATGTTGGGTTTTTTTAGTCATATTCTACTCTCCATGACCCCATTTAGGGCTTATTTTGGCAAAGACACTGGAATGGTATACCATTTTCTTCTCTAGTTCATTTTATAGATGTGGAAACTGAAGCAAAAAGGGTTAAGTGACTTGTCCAGGGTTACAGTGTCTGAAGCCAGATTTGAACTCAGGAAGACAAAACTTAATAGTAAAAGAAGTTTTAATTTCTAATATGGTAGACATCAATAGACATAATCCACACAAGGAGGTAGCTAGGTGGCACAATGAATAAAGTACCAACCCTGGAATCAGGAGGACCTGAGTTCAAATCCAACATTAGATACTTAATAATTTCTTAGTTGCGTGACGTTGGGCAAGTCCCTTAACCCCATTGCCTTGCAGAAACCAAAAAAAAAAAGAGGAGAAGAGAAAAAACCATGAGAAAGAAAGAGTAAAAAAAAAATAAGATATAACCCACACAAATAAAACTTCTTGGAGAAGAGAGTCCTCAGTAATTTTGAAGAATGTAAGGAGGTCCTAAGAAAAAAATGTTTGTGAACCACTGACCTGGATTATTTCAATAGCCTCTAATAGATTTCCCTATTTTCAGGTCTCTTCCCTCCAATTCTCTATTCTACTCAGTTTCTAAACCACAGTTTTGAACATATTGTTCCTCAGCTTAGAATTTTTAGTGATTCTTTATTGCCTCCAGATTAAAATACAAAATCTTATTTGGCACTTAAATCTTTTCAGCTATTCAATCTGACAAATATTTGTTCAATGTGCTTAGTACTTTGTCAGGCACTAGAGATACTAAGGGCAAGCCAAAAAATGATCCTTCCCCTCAAGGGGATATTGTTTTTCTACAGGGGTGTGCTTACTACTGGAAATATTCAACATGTAAAAAGATAAGCCTGTATATGTATATATATCCTTATGTGTGTATTTATACACATCTATTTATATTTATCGTCATTTTAGGTGAGAGGAAGCACTATTAGACCAGGAGAATCAGGAAAATCTTTCTGCAGGAGGTGTCACCTAGACTGTGCCTTGAAAGAATAACCTATAGGGGAAGCTAGGTGGCACAGTGGATAGAGCGCCAGCCCTAGAGTCAGGAGGACCTGAGTTCAAATCCAGCCTCAGACCATTTAATAATTACCTAGCTGTGTGGCCTTGGGCAAGCCACTTAACCCCATTGCCTTGCAAAAACAAAACAAAACAAAACAAAACTTAAAAGAATAAGCCATGGAAGGGCAGACTAGGATATATAGGTTGTTGCATCCTGGCACCAGATATCACATGCTAGTGCTTGCCCGGGTTGCTTATGGTGAGCTGTGGTGCCTCACTGATATCGGAAGAAGAGAAAATTCAGACTCAAGAGACCCCAACAGCAGCCAGACCAACACCAATAGTCCAGTTTCCTATCAATCATGGGGTGGAGTAGTTCTGGTAAAGGTTAAGTGAGGAGGATGCCTGCAAAGTATGCCCCTCACTATAATAAATATATTTGTATAAATCATGCCACCAGTCATTTGGTTGGTTATTGTGGTCCTTGTGGATACCAAACAATGACTAGTAGTAGTAGCCTTGAGAAAGCTAGTTGGAGATGAAAAAGATGCTAGGCATATTGTGGAGGGGCAGCAGCCTCTGCAGAGTCAAGTATTTGAAATATATAAGAAGATAAAGATATAAGAAGAAGATAAATTTGGCCAGTTTGACTGGATTATAAGAAATGTCTGGCTCTTCTTCTGGCCAAGACTAAGTCCTCTGTAATGCACAGATGACCCCTTCCATCCCAACTCCTGCAGGAGATTGCTCCATCTATCATCCTCACCCTCTCACTAATCTTCAAACTCTGCCTCTCTACTGGCTGTATGTTACACATGATCATGTTCATGTCTTCCCTGTGCTTAAAACGCATGCACCCGTGCGCGCGCGCACACACACACACACACACACACACACACACCACACCACACCACACATGCCTTGTCTTGATCCAACTTTGCAATCATTCTTCCCATGCATTTCCTCTGTTTTGTGACTAAAGTCCTTGAGAAAAATCATCTGTTGGTATCTATTTTCTTTCCTCTCATTCTTTCAGTCAAGTTTCTTCATCATTTGAATGAAACTGCTCTTTGTGAACTCTTAATTGCAAAATCTAGTAGCTTCCTTACCACTCTTGCTTTTGACATTGCTGATCACTTTTCTCTTGATATTTTTCCTTCCTAAGTTTTTGTGACAATGCTCTCTTGATTCTTTGCTTTCTTTCTCAATCTTCTTTGCTAGATCTTTACCTAGATCATTCTTGCTAATAGTAAGTGTTCTCCAAGGCTCTGGTTAAGCCCTCTAAATCTCTTCAACTCTCTTGCTTAGTGATCTCATCAAACTTCATGGATTCAATGATCTGCTCCAAATAGCTGATTGTCAGATCTATTTATCAAGCCCTAACCTTTTTTTAGAACTCCAGTCTATAGATATCTTGAAGCACTTGTTCCAACAACATCTGAATCTACCATAGCTAAAACTACCATAGCTTTGAACTCTGAAAATGTCCAGTTTTTCTAACATGAAATTCAATGTATCCCCTATCATGTGGGGTGAGGATAGATTCTAGATTGACTGTCTGTGTCTTTAAAACTGGTGAGACTGAACTGTCACTCCCTTTGCTTTTCCATTTTTTCCACTGAGCCCCTAACTGCTGCACCCAGGATGGACCATTAATTGAATCTGTGAGAAAGGAAAGGGACTTGATCTTCCCCTTCCCTACATCTTTTACCTGTACTCCAAGAAATGAGTATAGGGTTATTTATTTCTGCTTTGTGTATTTGTCTTTAATTTAAGGTGCCTGAGATGATGTTCATTGAAATGGAAACTCAAGAGAGCCAAGATTGCAGGTGGGATGCAGCCAGCCAAGTTGACATGGAAGTCTTGATATGATCAGACCCTGGGTGGGGAAGGGAGTTAAGAAGTAATAATGGGACTACACTTTCTAGGAGTTTAATCCCATTCTACCTCAGAGACTGAGATGGTGCTGAAGAGAAGGAGAATTTTATGTCCCACATATTGTGGAGAGTGCATTATCATTTCAAGCAAATATTCTTCTTTTTAAAAACTCCACTGTTACACTATTGTTATTTATTTTCCTTCAAAGAAGGATCAAGGATATCGTAGATGACTTCTTGACTTATATGTGAATTGGATTTAAGTGAAGTAGAGCTGCATAAACTTGGCAGCCTCACTTTCTCTTCCTGAGACATCCAAGTCCAGTGACAGTTCAAAAGTCAAAATGACTGGCAATGACTCAGGATGCCAACTCTGAAAATGTCCAGATTTTCTAACATTAAACTCACTGTGTCCCTATCATGTGATTGATTGTATGTGTCTTTAAAACTGGTGAGACTGAACTGGTCACTCTCTTTCCATCTTTTCCACCAAGCTCCTAACTGCTGCCCCAAGTGTGGACCCTTAATTGATTCTATGAGAAAGGAAAGGGTAACCTTGGCTTCACTGATGTCTGACCAAGCTCTGAGCACTACACAGTGCTAGCTTCAGCCTAATTGGAATAATTTCATGACTTTTGGAACAAATTATTCTCAGTCTCCCACTCTTCCAGTAGAAGCCTTAACATGCTAACCTACTGATGGGTTTGAGGTCCTTTGGTTACCCTCCACCTATCTACCTATCTACCTGATACTGTTTACCAGGATGTGGTCACTGCAACTCACAGATGAGAGATGGGTGAATCAGATGAATGAATGAAGGTGGATAAATGAACAGCTCTGAAAGGGCTCAGCAGTCCTCACACTAGAGATGCCAATCCTCATGAATATCTCATATTCCCTTATTGCATTGTTAAGGGTTCCATCATCCTCCTCAAAATCAGGTAGATAGGTAGATAGGTGGAGGGTAACCAGAGGACCTAGGAGTCAATATTGACCACTCACTTTCACTTATTCCTTTTACTCAATCTATTATCAAGTCTTTTACATTCAACTTTCACATTTCCCTCTCCTCTTTCACAGCAACACTCTGTTTGCAGACCCTCATCTCTCTGCTTTGACTCAACTATTACCTCAGTCCCCTGATTGGTCTCTATCCCTCAAGTCTCTTTCCATTTCAGTATATGTCTAAGTGATTTTCCTAAAACACAGTCTCCAAAGTGCTGGGGTGGGGAGACAGAAAAGTGAATAGGTAGGAAGAAGTCCAGTTATGATGTTTGATCCTGGAAGCAAAAGAGAATCACTGGAGTTAATTGATTGGGGTGGGATGATATGGTCAGACCTGCTCATTTGACAGCTGAGTGAACAATGAGATAGAGATGTTGACCAACAGACCATAGTCATGCTCCAGGATAAAGGCCTTCCTCACAGTGGTTGCAGTGGAGAGAAGGGACCTTCTAAAATCAACATTGAGAAGGTAGAAGAACATGGCAACAGATTGAATGGAAGGTAAAAGTATTTTTTAAAAATATTTTAAAAGTGTAAAACACTTTTTCAAAAAGGAAAGCAAATGATTGGAAAAGTATTAATTGCTTGTTTTAAAATTGATGACTATATTTTGTTTATACTTATGTGGTTACAAATTTAAAAACCTCATTTATAGTAAAGTGAAAAATATTAATACATAATATTTCTTTCTAAAGTTTTTCTACCAGACTTCTTGGGAAAGCTTTTCTGAAAGACAGGAGAAAAGACCTTTTGTTAGATGAATGGATTAAAAGGGCAAAAGGGGCAATCTCCTAGCTTTGTTCCCAGAAAGGATTAAACTGGAGTTCACCTCTCAGGAAGTACCCTCTAGCACACAAAGGGAGGCACTCTCACCTTCTATTCAATTCAAGTGTTTGATATATAGATCTCTGGGAGGGTCCCCACAGATATGTTGAGGAGGGATGACTAAAAGGAATAATGGAATAGTGACTTGGTTGCTCTAGAATTGTATTTTACTTATTGAGATCTTTTCCATTGTTCCAGATTCCTATCTAGTATCCTTGCAAAGAAAACTCCAAAATAGAGTCAGATACATCCAAAACAAAAGAATAACAAAGAAGACCTCTAGACCAGGGGTTCTTAACCTGGGGAATGCAGACCTCTTAGATTTTAGGGGGTCTCTGAACATGGATAGGAAAAAAATTATATCTTTCTTTTACTAGACCAATCATTACATAAGTTCCTTGATTGATCTCCATCCCTCAAGTCTCTTTCCATTCCTGTGCATGTCCTAAAGCATAGATTTTCCTAAAGCACAGATCTGACCATATCAATCCCCAGAGTGCTGGGCTAACATGGAAGAGACAGAAGACTCTGTAATCTTATGCATTTTATTTTAAACTTCATATTTAAACTTTAATTTAAACATTATTTACTTTAAATATTTATTCTAAACTGTCAGAGGAGTTTGTGATATGAAGGCTGCATATGAAAAAAAAGGTTTAAAAGCTCCTATGCTTAAACTCTTCATGTTCAGAAAATGAATCCCCCCAATATGCCCATGTTTAAAATTTTTCAATGTGCACAGTGACCAGAAAATAAGTTGCTGTTGAAAAGAAAAAAGGAAGGTTAAGAAAAGAATATATTTTATATCCCTTCATTCCCATGAATGGGGTAAAGGCTGGAGGTAGACAAGGAGACCAAGCTGTAGCATGGCCTCTTATGAGACCAACATTTGAAACAGGGAAATTTGTAGGGGGACTTGTAAACAACAAGTAACACAATCTTTTTTTCCTTTCTTTCCCCTCCCCCAATACACATTCCTCAGAAAATGGGTTAAATTCATCCAGGGTATTCAGGAAAGGGAAATGAAGTCACCAAGAGGGTAATCTGTTTAGCCTTGGGTCACCTTCCTGGAGAAGGGAAGATATGCAATCAGTCCCAGGGGCTCTGACTCTTAGTGAAATTAAATACTATCTGACTTTAGAAATTTGAGTCCTCTTCCCCAACTACACCCCCCCTTTAAAAAAAAAACCAATACCTTCACCAGTCAACTTTGTCCTTTAGTAAATTAGAATTCTCTCTCCAGATTAGGTTCAATCCCCCTATTCTCTGTGTTCCTAGGTCTGAGAACCCTGAATCAATATCAAAGTTCTTTAGTCAGTCAGTCAATAAACATTTATTAAAATCTACTATGCCTACTAGAATCTACTAGAATGCCAAGAAAGACAAAATATTAACAATTGACATTTAGACCATATTTATTATGTCCTTTACTATTATTATTTGTGTTAAGTTCTTTATAGTTATTATCTCATTTGATCCTCCCAACAATCCTGGGAGGTAGGGCTATTGTGATCTCTATGTTATGGTTGAGAAAACTATAAATGCAGTCTGAGGCTGCATTTGAATTCAGGTCTTCTGTACCCTAGACCCAGAACTTCATCTATTGTTCTACCAGCTGCCTCTAGGCCAGAGGACAGCTGATGCAAAGGCACAAAGATTGGAGAAGTGCTTTCCTTCCTTAACTTTCCAGTGTATCTTTTTTATGCTTTTCCTTTGTGCTTATCATGTTCTACATCTAATTTATATTATATACCTGTCTTATTCCCTATGACTCTATCCTAAACTCCCCGAGGGTAACACCTCTATTTTATTTGTACACTGGATTTGGAATCCAAGGACTGGTATTCTCCACTATTTGTTTTTCGTATGAGGATGGGGTGTCTAGGTGGTCAAATGAAAAGAGTTCAGGGCCTAGAGTCAAGAAGACTCATCTCCTTAAATTTGAATCCTTCCTTAGCTGTGTGACACTGGGCAAGGCCCTTAACTGCTTATCTTAGTTTCCTCATCTGTAAAATGACTAGGAGACACAACCAGTCCAGTATCTTTGCCTAGAAAATCCCAAATGGGATCACAAAGAGTCAGACATGACCGTGCAACAACAACAACATGACCTTGAGGAAGTGAGGTTCTTTGAATCTCAATTCCCTCATAAATTAGCTGGGCTAAGTCATCTCTGAGTTATTTTCTAACTCTTAGATGCCATTGATATATAATTATATATTTATAAGGTTGAAAATGGAAGATAGGTGATCTATAGTCTTGGAGGGAATATTTATATCAATGAAGTAACAGTATCATAGATTTGGAGTCAGAAGGGATCTCAGAGACAGTCAAGTCCAAATCTCCTAATTTGGAGGGGAGATTGAGGTCAGGGAGGGAGCCTTTGGTCTAGGTCCTACAGTAGCTGAGTTAAGTTCAGCATCTAGTTTCTTTGTCCTCATATTCAATATTGTTGCTACATGATTATGTAACCACTGGCTTGTTTCTTAAGTTAGATAACTGCCCCTCAATTGGGAATGCAGATTTTAGAAAGAAGATAGAGATTTATTAAAAGAAGTTACAAAACATTAAGAAAATAATATAAAAATTAAGAAGAGTTTAAGGACCACGTGGATTGCTGATTGAACTTGTCAAGTCAGCTTGACCAGGAGTTTTCAGCAGGAGTCTGGAAGGTCAAAGAGTTGAAGCCCCTTCCTAGATCACCTTAAATTCTCTCTTAGAGTCCATGGGAGGGGGTGGTGACCTAGGAGTGACCTACTTCTGCACTGGAGATTTTGGCTTTTAGGGAGGGGTCTCTTTTGGGTAGTCTTGGGTGTTTCCAGCTCCTAGCCCCCTCACCAGAAGACAATGCAATACAAATCAGGTTGAAGGTCAGGCCCTCACCTGTAGTCTAAGAAAGATTCCCTTAACAATGCAAAGAAAAGATTTACAAATTTGTCTCCAACTGATCTCATCACTCTGTTTCTCTGCATCAATTGGGGTCCCCAATTTAAGATTGAGAGACTTTGAATAGCGAATGAATTCCTATACATCCCTGGGATTTAAAACTGCTCAGGATTTATTATGGAAGACTACAAAGTGTACAAACTAAAACATTTTCTCCTCCTGGAAAAGCAGGAAGCACTTTGAGGACAGACTAGGTGCAGTGAGAGAGAGAGAGAGAGAGAGAGAGAGAGAGAGAGAGAGAGAGAGAGAGAGAGAATAGGATAGACAGCCAGCCATAAGAGTCGGCTTAATCTGGCCACATGGTCTCCAGTGGGATACTGGGAAAACATGGTATAAGAAAGAAAGAGAGAGATAGATATCCTTGCAAGATGAAGGCAGGGTCACAAAGAGACAGGAAAGGGCTTGCAATTCTCTTCCAAACTTAAATGCACTTCTGTAGTGGGTGGTGCTTGGGAAGTGATCTAGCACCTAGCTCAGGTATTCTCCAAGAGGCAAGCTAAGTAGTGATCCTTCCTGTCCCAAGGTGTGTGATCTCTAAATTCAACATTCCATTTCCTGTCACACCAGTGTAAACCTGACCCATCAATGGCCAAGGTCAGGTAACTGGAAAAATGGAAGCTGGAGAAACAGAATCAAGCCAAGGCCACTACCACTCTGGAATGGAGTCTCTTTGAACAATAGAGTTCCCCAGATAGGTACAAGCAATATTTTTCCTTCCACAAAATTTGTTTCTAATCACAATATCTGCTATGTCCATAACTCCCTGCATCAGTACCATGGGAGATCACATTCCCATTTAAGAAAATGAGTAACATTTGTCACAAAGACCTGCACACAGTAGGGACTTGGCAAATAATATTTTAACTATATTAGTCTAGTTCTTGTGAGATAGATAAATTGAAACCAATTATGGATAGGGAAATAAAAGTAGGGAGGCAGCCCTGGGTCAGAGTCAGTTAATGGGAGAAATAGGATAAATTGACATGAGATGTCATCAGAACTACCTTAAAGGCATTTACAGAGATTCTGACACCAGAAGTTAGTTTGGGGGGGAAGCATAACTAAATACCATGCCCAAGCCTACATTTCATAGCATATGGATTTTTAACCTACATACCAGCCTTTTTTTTTCAAATTTAGCCCTATTCTTTAAAAAAAAATTTCCTTTATTGAATTTTATTCCCTCTATTATCTCTTTTGTTTTTATATTTATTTATTTTCATATTACAACAATAGTCTTGTTGTAAAAATAAATATAATCACCCTCCACAAAGATAGAGAAACTTCAAGAAAAATAAAGTGAGAGAGGGAAAAAAATGTACTTCAAGTTATATTCAGATATGTCAACTCTGACTCTGGGATGAATCGCACTCTTTATCGTAAGTCCATTAGAGAAGTTGCTTCAATAACTTTTTGGCTCAGTTGCTATTGCTAGCTATACTTCCCTCCATTCTATTCCTCCCCATTCCCATTTAGAGAGAAATCTCTCTCTCTCTCTCTCTCTCCACACTTCCTCAAAAGTGTGTTTTATCTGACTACCCTCTCTTTCATGACCTACTCCCAACCTCCCCTCCCCTGCTGTCCCCTTTCTCCTATCTCTTTCCTCTCATTTTTCCTCCAAGGTAAGATTGATATCTATACCCTATTGGGTGTGAATATTATTACCACTCTGAGTTACTTCTGATGAGAATGAAGGCTCACTCATTCCTCCTCACTTTCCCCCTCTTGCCTCTTTTACCTGAAATACTTACCCCATTCTACCTCTCCTGTCCCTTTCTCCTAGATCGTTCCTTTCTCACCCATTAACTCCATCTTGATAATATATTATACCAGTATCATCTTCTCAAATAGGAATATACCATCATTAAATCCCTCACAATTTGCCCTTCCCATCCACCCTCTCTATGCATCACCTGAGTCCTGTTCTTGGAGATCAAACTTTCTGTTTCCCTCTGGTTGTTTCAGCAGGAAAGTTTGAAAGTCCCCTATTTCATTGAATGTCCATCTTCCCCTGAAAGAGATTGTTCAGTTTTGCTGGGGAAATTGTTTTTTGATTGTAATCTGAGCTCTTTTGCCTTCCAAAAATATCATATCCCAAGCCCTACAAGCCCTTAATATAGATACTGCTAAATTCTGTGTAATCCTGACTCTAGTTTCACAGTATTTGAATTATTTCCTTATGGCAACTTGTAATATTTTTTCTTTGACTTGGGAGTTCTGGAATTTGGCTATTATATTTCTGGGAGTTTTTATTTTGGGAATCTCAGGAGGTGATTGGTGGATTCCTTCAATTTCGATTTTATCCTCTTATTCTAGGATATCAAGGCAATTTTCCTAGAGAAATTTTTTTTAGATTTTTCAAGGCAACGGGGTTAAGTGGCTTGCCCAAGGCCACATGGCTAGGTAATTATTAAGAGTCTGAGATAGGATTTGAACCCAGGTACATCTGACTCCAAGGCCAGTGCTCTATCCACTGTGCCACCTAGCCACCCCAAGAATTTCTTTAAAAATGAAGCCTAGACTCTTTTCCTAGTCATGATTTTCAGGTAATCCAATAAATTTTAAAATTATCTCTTTTGGATCTGTTTTCCAGGTCAATTGTTTTTCCAATGAAATATTTCACACTTTCTTCTAGTTTTTCATTCTTGTGGTGTTATTTTATTGTTTCTTGACTTCACACAAAGTCATTGGCTTCCTTTAGCTCCATTCCACATTTGAAGGAGTTATTTTCTTCAGAGAATTTTTTTATCTCCTTTTCCACATGACCAATTCTGCTTTTTAAGGTATTCTTCACCTCATTGACCTTTTAGACTGCTTTTTCATTTGATCTAAACTGATTTTTAACATGTTATTTTCTTTAGTGTTTTTTTTTTGGTATCTCCTTCATCAAGCTGCTTTCATTTCTCATTTCTCTTCCTAAGTTTTCTTCTATCTCCCTTACTTGTTTTTCAAATTTTTTTTTGAGCTCTTCCATAGCCTGAGACCAATTCCTAGTTTTCTTGGAGGCTTTAGATACAGAAGCTTTGACTTTGTCATCTTCTGAAAGCATATTTTTATCCTCCATAGGTCCAAAGTAATTGTCTGTGGTCAGATTCTTTTTCTTCTGTTATTTGCTCATTTCTCTAGTCTAGGACCTAATTTTAACACACTTTCCCAAGCTTTTGAGGGGTTTTAGGGCACCTCCCCAGGGACCTTAATTCCTTCAGGGTCTGACTGCTCTCCTGGCTTGTGCTATGCTCTGCTCTGTGGATAACCACAATCAATTCTCTCTTCCCTGGATCTGTGAAGAGGGTCCTTACTCCTCTATGGCAGTAGGGGACCAGAATGAAACCTGGATCTGAGTATGGGCAAAGCAGCAGAGTCCTGCCCCTCTCCTGATCTCTTTACCATTCATAGACTAAGCTCTCTGGAAGCAGCTTCTGGGTGGCTCCACAGGTTCCTGGGGTGCAGTTGCACTGAGGCTTGCACTGGTCTGGGGTCCACACTCACTCAGTGCAGCAGAATTTTCCAAGTTGTCCTTGGCAATCCCTCTGCTGAGATGTCTGGAAACAGCTCCTGCTGCCATGGATCCAGGAACCCTGTGGGCTGATCCTGGAAGACTGGAGTTGGCCTGGGCCATGCTGTGGCCCTTTCTAGTGCTGGTGGAACAGACTCTCACTGCAGATCTTCCAAGTTGTCTTGGGTGAGAAAATTGTTTCACTCAGTCTTTCTGTGGGTTCTGCCACTCTTGAATTTGATTAGAACATACTTGTAAGGCATTTGGAATGGTCTAGGGGAGAATTTCTAGGAATTCCTACCTCTACTCTGCCATTTTGGCTCTGACTCCTACATGTTAGTCTTTAAATATACAGACTTTAAAAATCTGACTATGTCAAGGCCACATAGGAATGTGCAAAATGCTAAAATGAGAGACAGGTCTTTTGAAGAAAAAACAGAAAAGTTGAAATGTAAGTGAGCATCTCTAGGGCAAGGAACTTGATTTTGGGCTTCATTTTCATAAAGAAATGGGAAGAGCACAGCTTGAAGGTGGCAATTTAATTTCAGTCAGTTCTTATTCCAGTCAGTTTTTATTCCAGGTCTAGTACTCCTTCATTAGTCATTTAAGTGAGAACCAAAGCCTAGAAGACAAATGCCTGTGGAAGCAAGGAGGGTGGAAATGGGTAATGCATACTGCTCCTTCCTGGCTAGGCGATAGCTTTCCAACTGACACAAGAATAGAGCTAAGGTTATTTGGAAATAAATGCCAGGAGTTTTGCAGGATATGTGAGCAGAAGCACACACCAGAGCCAAGGCAGCTCTGCTTGTGGACTGGGAGCCTGATAAAGAAATGATCCTGATTTGGAGAGCCCTATCCTGAGAGTGCCAGAGGCCTGCCAAGTTGTAAATACCCATACAGAGACAGCCAGGAGTCTTAGAAGCCAGCACAAAGGCAACCATTATTATCTTGACCTTGCAGTTACACTATAACCTTGCCTGCTTAAGACCTGAACTAAAAATGGGTTGCTGCCCAAAAACCTAAAATCTAAAATTGTGACTGGCAAACTGTCCAGGAATTCATCAGTCTTAGAATTCTTAGATTCCTTCAACATTCACCTCAGATGTCATCTTATCTGCTGGAATCACTGATTCAAAACTCTGAGTGTATTCAAAAACCAGCTGGTCCTACCCCTTCATTTTACTAAGGGCAGGCTGTGATTTACCCAAGATTATCTAGCTAGTTAGCATTAGAAATGGGATTTGAATCCCACTAAATTCAGGACCTGGGCTCTTCCCTCCAAACAAGGCTGCTTATTTTCTCCAGAAAAAACGTTTTTCTTTTAGTATTAACTTTTCCTTTCTTCTTAAACCATCTTGTGTGGGAAGCTAGGTGGTATTGTTCCTAAAGTCAGGAATTCAAATTCGGTCTCAGACATTTACAAGATGTATGACTTTGGGTAAACCACTCAAGCCTGATTGCCATCCTGATCCGTATCTGGCCACTGGACCCAGATGGCTCTGGAGTAAAAAGTGAGACTGGTGACCTAGACAGCTGGCCCTCATTCAAATCTAATTCACATGTTGATATCACTGCCTTCAAGAACAAAGGACAAACATCATCATCATCCTGTGTTAACCCATATAAATACCTGTCACTGCCACTGGGAGAGAAGGGGATGATTTTCATTTTATCTTTGTATCTTCATAATACCTTGTGCTTAATAAATGATTGTTGAATTGAATTGTCAGATTTGGGCAAAATGATGGTTGCTTATGGCCCAAAGGCTTTTTTCTCTACTTCTTTCTTTTTAATACCTCCCTATGTTTGTTGCTATTACTAGTCTCTAAGAAGAGGATGCCATTACTCACTGGTACTTTCAATTTTACATAGTTAAATGATTTGCAAAACTCCCTCTGTTGATCCTCATAACAAACCTATAAGGGAGGTTTTATTCTTTCCATTTTAAAAATGAAGAAAGCTGTGGGGAGATTAAATGGTTTACCTAAGCTAGCAAAGGGTAGTTAGGTGAAAGAGAGAAGGAACTTGTTCTTCCCCTGATCTCTCATTTTTATCTCTTCTCCTAGATAGAACCTGGGGCTATTTGTTTCTGCTTTATGTGGTTAGCCCTTAGTTCAAGTTATCTGAAGTGACTGGAAATTCAAGAGAGTCAAATCAGGACTGCAGGTGGAGGGTCTCAAGTCAGGATCACTCCTCTTCATGAGTTCAAATCCCTTCTCAGATACTGTGTGACCCTGAAAAAGTCTTTTAATGCTCATTGTCTCAGTTTCCTCATCTGTAAAATAAGCCATGGAAGGAAATGGCAAACCACGCTAGTATCTTTTCCAAGAAAACCCCAAATAGGATCATGACAAGTCAGACATGACTAAACAACAAAAGGGTAGCACAGCTAAACCTGTCTAAGGCAGAATTTAAACTCATATCCTCCCCAAGAAATACTCATTTGGTCATTTCAGGAAGAAGTATTAGCAGGTGCCCTGTTCTTGTATACTTTTTTTTAAGGTTTTTGCAAGGCAAATGGGGTTAAGTGGCTTGCCCAAGGCCACACAGCTAGATAATTATTAAGTGTCTGAGACCGGATTTGAACCCAGGTACTCCTGTCTCCAGGGCCGGTGCTTTATCCACTGTGCCACCTAGCCACCCCTCCTTTTTTTTTTTAGGTTTCTTGTATACTTTCTCAAACTTCTTTTCCAAAGACAACCTGGGGATGGGGTGGGGGGAGAAGATAGATTTACTGAGAGCAGACATCCTGTGACTTCCTGTTGATTTGAGTAAACCCTGGGAACTTAAAATAAAACCCAAGATGGAGGGAGTAGGGACTGGACTTGTGATTTCATTGTTATAGGGAGCTCCTGGTGAACCACTTCCTCTGCCAATGCAGGTTGGCATCTTCTCTGCATTTTATATTATTGGCACATTGCCTAGGATGCTGACAGTCACACAGTATGTCAGTGATGGGAACTGAAACCAGATCTTCCTGGCTGAAAGAACATCTATCTGCTATGGCATGCTATCTCTCAAAGGGAAGTTAGACCTCAGAAAAGAAGCAAAAACTACCAGAAAAGCCCATGTCATACAAGTATTGAGAACTCAGTTATATTTGGAATTTTTTGGTTGCTGTTCAGTCATTTTTCAGTCATGTCTGACTCCATGTGACCTAATTTGGGATTTTCTTGACAGAGATATCGGAATGGTTTGCCATTTCCTTTTTCAGGTCATTTTACATATAAGGAAACTGAGGCAAAGAGGGTTAAGTGACTTACCTAGGATCACATGGCTAGTAAGTGTCTGAGGTCAGATTTGAACTCAGGAAGATGATTCTAACCTTCTCTGGACCTGGAGCTCTTCCCACTGTGCCACTTAGAATTTTTACTCATGAAATCATTTTTCATTTGGTATAAGGCATCCTCAGTGGTTTATCAGGGGTTGGCAAATTTCTTCTAAGTGTTAAATACTAAGGATGAACTAAGGTTGATTTTTACATGTCTAAATATAATAAAACTTTATTTTCAAATGTAAAAATCAGTCTTAATTAGTGAGGCATATAGAAACAGGTAATCTGACTGGATTAGACCCTCAAGCTTTAGTTGTCAACCATTCATGTATACTATTAGTTCAATGACATTAAGGAGAGTTAGAGACCTTAAAGGCTATCTAGTAACACCCCCTTATTTCACAGATGTGGAAAATGAGGACCATGGAGATATGATTTGTCAGATTTGCTCGAGCTGGGATCTGAACCCAGATCCTCTGATTCCTGAGTTAATACTTTTTTCCCCACCATTCCATATGATTACTAGATAGTTGCTAATGTTCAGCTATTTCAATAGTCATTTCTGATTCTTGGTGACCCCAAATGAAATGCAGGAGTGCTTTGTTGTTTCCTTCTCCAGTTCATTTTACAGGTAAGAAACTGAGGCAAACAATCTGGGAAGTGTCTAAAGTCACATTTGAACTTAGATCTTCCCAACCCAAGGTCAGTGTTCCCCATTGTGACAGTGTCTTGATCATCAGATAGTAAGCTATTTAATAACGGGAAATATCTATCATCCATTTTTCTACTCCTAATGTAGTCCAATATTCTAAAGCTAAGTTCCTGGTTTCTAGGGATTGGATCTGTAATTTCCTGACTAGAGGGAACTCCCATTGCAAATTAATTACCTTCTCTTCATTTTATGATTAGAGAGCTGAATAGAGCCTTGAAAAATAAGTTTTGGCCAAAGTCACATAGACAGTAGGTGTTAGAGGGAAGAACTGAACCTATACTTTCCTGGTTCTGAGCCACTAAACCATGTTGCCTCTGATATTTAGTGATTGAAAGAATCTGATTTGAATAGAGCTGTGAAATAATCTTTTACTCTGGGTGTATATCCTTTGTTCCACAGCCTCATGATCTTTAAAATGCTCTCCAAATAGCAGAGATGGCTTTCAATATTTTCTGAAGTTTGCTGTAGCTCACTTCCCTATTACAAATGTTGTTCTTTTGCCAGCCACTCCCAAATCTGCTGAAAGTGGGGCAAGCATTGCAAACTGACCCAGATTGAAAATTCTTATAATCAAATGGTCCACCACCCATGGTTAGGGAGAAGAAGGATGATGGTTGAATTTTTTTTATCCTATTTCTATCTGTTCCCACATTCCTCCAACATCAGAAGCTACTTCCAGCTGTTCCATGCCTTTATATGAGCACTAGAGTCTAATCTCCACCCTCAAGGACCTTCAAACCTTCAACATTTTGGCTGGACACACACCCACACATGTGCACATTCAGACATGCCTTTACCAAAACCCATGAGAGAGTCATGATAAATCTCAAGAGAGTTTTACAATGCAGCAAGCACCCTCTAATTTAATGGAAAAGTAACAAGGTTGGGTGTTTTCTTTCTTCCCCAAAGGGGACTGCACAAAAGCTCTCCTCACATGAAAGAGACCAAACCCACCAAACCTGATTCTCTCCTTTATGCCAGTGTAGATGTCAGTAGGAGTTTCCTGGGAAGACTGAATCATCATTGTGAGAGTCAACAAGAGAAGGATGTGATCCATGTTTTTCAACCCTCCAGCAGGTAGGAAAGTTGATAGTTAATAGGTTCCAAGGCAAAGTGACTCCAAGCTAGTTATTTCATGGCCTTGATACCCAAGTGCAATCTCCTTCCCTTCCTATGATATTCTTCCCTGAGAACCAAGGGGAGTAGGGTGGGACTACACCCCATTTTTGGATGAAAGGAGTGAATGGAAGGTTTGTCTTTGGCATTTGCTGTCTAGGTCTAGCCCAGAGCAAATATTCTCTTCCAGGAATCTGATGCCTTCACTTGCCCCTAGGCACACTTAAGACTTTTCACTCAAATGAAAGGTGGGTAAGATGGGAAAAGGTCTGGGTTTTGAGGGAATAGACAGTTCTACCTCTAACTTATGTTTGACTTTGGCCTTCAGTCCACTGTAAAGGGACTTTACTGAGGTTTACCATTTCACAAAACCCAACCCCTCTGGGCTTCAGTATCTGTAAAATAATGAGACTGGGCCAGACAGCTTCTAAGGTGCCTTCCACCCCCAAATTTCTAGTCAGGTTGTTGTTTATCCTTCCTTCTGGAAGAGGATCATGACATCAAGTAAGTGATGCCCTGACTTCCAAGTGAATTGGATTTGAGTGAAAGAATGGTAAACAGAGTCACCAGCCTTATGCCTCTAGAGTCATTTGGGTCCAGTGGCCAAATATGGATTAGGATGAGTGGAGATTACCCGGATGCAGTAAGGAGACCTTGTCTTTTTAAGTCTTTACTGGTCTCAGATCTAAGGTATACTTTTCCTGAAGACCATCCTATTCATCAATTTGCCTTTACCTGGTTCTAGTCTCACACATCCCTGTTCTTGACAACTGAATGTTTTAATCATCTCATGGATGTTAGAACACCCTCTGATGGTTCAGAACATAGCCTAATTAATCAGGTCATCCCAACCTCTGAAACCTTGGAAGATAACATGATGCAATAAGAAGGACAAAGAATTGGTCTCGGAATCAGGTTCTTGGTTCAAAACCCATCTCTGTACCTTACTGTATTTATGGTTGTTTCTGTCACATCTGACTCTTGATGATGTCATTTGGGATTTTCTTGGCAAAGATATCAAAATGGTTTGCCATTTTTTCCAGCTTATTTTACAGATGAGCAAACTGAGGCAAACAGGATTAAGTGACTTACTCAGGACTGCATAGTTAGGAAGTGTCTGATTTGACCTCAGGTCTTTTTGACTACAGAATAACACTCTAGCAATATAACCATGGGCAACTCATAAATCTTCCTGGGTCTCAGTTTCCTCATCTTTAAAATTAAGAGGTAGATTTATGAGGTCCCTTCCATTCTTCATAAAAGAATCTCTTGGACCTGTTAAAGACCTTCATTTCAGTCTTCCTTTTGACATTTTATGGGCATGAATCTAACCTTGGACTGCCTATATCTTATTCTCAGATTTGACTTAAGCTCCAACCATAAATTTCCTGGGTAATCTAGGATTATTCTACTTATACCTAAGGTGCACCTATTTCTTGCTTTTTGGGTATTGTAGTAAATAGTGCAATGGATGTGGAATCAGGAAGACTTGGCTTCAAATCCTGCTTCTGACATTTAGTAGTTTTGTGACTCTTGGGCAAGTCCCTTGACTTCCTTCAATCTCAATTTCTTCATCTGTAAAATGGGGATAATAATACCACCTACTTCAAAGGTTGTTATGTGAGTTAATGAGCTAACATATATATATGTATATATACACATACATCCATATATACATGTATATACATGTGTGTATTGTGTGTATTAAACACACTATGCAGATGTTAAATGAAAGCATTTTGTTAACATTTTTATTGTTGTTTTGTCATTTGGGAGTTTTTTTGGCAAAGATGCTAGGGTGGTGTTTCATTTCCTTCTCTAGCTCCTTTTACAGATGAGGAAACTGAGGCCATCAGGGTTAAGTGACTTGCCCAGAGTCACATAGTATCTGAGTTCAGATTTGAACTCAGCTTTTCCTCATTCAGGAGCCAGTACTCTACCCATTGCACTGCCTAGCCATCCTCTATGGAAATATTAGCTAATATTATAATAATTATAATTATCATTATTAGACATTCTTTTCTTTGTGCAGATGTGGAATACTTTGATTTGAAGTCATATATCATCCCTGGTAAGAATATTCTTGTTAAAAAAGATATTAGAGGGGCGGCTAGGAGGGGCAGTGGATAGAGCACCTGCCCTGGAGTCAGGAGGACCTGGGTTCAAATCCAGCCTCAGACACTTAATATTACCTAGCTGTGTGGCCTTGGGCAAGCCACTTAACCCCATTGCCTTGCAAAAAAAAGATATTAGAGACAAGTTACTTATTCTAATATTTCATTTTCTAATATTTCATTTCAAACTCACCCTGGTCAATGAGTGTTCTTGGGAGATGAATGGCTTCTTCAGTTCTCCTCCCCTTCCTAGGGAATAAATGGACATTTTAACAGGAAGGCTTCTGGAGCTAATGCTTAAACTCTATGTAATGACTTTCTTTTTGTGTTCTGGACCAAGGTGCAGGGGACTCCCAGAGAGTAACTTCCCTGTGCCAAGGTAGATCAGTGGAGGTTGTGTGACTTAAAGTCTTTCAGAGTTGCCCAGATTCCCAAGAGTTTAAAAAGGTCCTAGTCACATCACCAAGGTCAAGCAGGCAGTTGTGGGGTACAGTAAAGCAAGTGTTATACTTAGAGGCAGAGAGACTTGAGTTTAAATCCTGCTTCAGACAGTTTATTCATCTGTAAAATGGGAATAATATATTTTGTAAATTGGAATAATATTATGTTCATAGGGTTGTTGAGGGTCAAATGGGTTAATATATAGTTATCTCTTCCACATTGAGGGCAGTAAGGGTGTGGTGCCCCCACAATCTGGAAAATTTATGTAAAATTTTTTTGGCCCTTCCTTCATACCAGAGAAGGTTGAATTATTATGATAGTAAAAGGATAGAGTATATTGTAATTAAACAATATTATACATATAGTTGATGTGTTTCTGAGTTTCTAAATTTTTTTGTGTCATCTGGATGTCTTCTGCAGCTTCTATAAAATGTTATCAAAATTCCCATTTAATTTCTTATGCTGACCAATGAGGTATCAAAGTTGTGATGCAACATTATTTGAAAACTTCAGAGGGCTTTATAAATTCTAGCTGCTGTATTATTATGCCTTAGAGGTATAATCTAGGTCTTCCTAAGTGCAGGACATACTTTCCATCTGCCACATCGTGCTGCTTCTCAGAGTAGAGATATTTTTCTTTCTGTTTAGATTTCATTTTAAAAAAATTTTAAATTCATTTTGAACTTAAATATATAAAGACTAAAAAAAGAACATTTCCATGTACACCATACAACATAAAAGGGGGATTCAATATAAACTTGAATTTCCATTTCATATTGTTTAGTTTTTTAAAAAAACTATGTAATAAGAACTACACAACATTTTCAAAGCAACTTTGCTTTTCAGTGCTTCCTTCTAAGTTTTCTTTTGTTTTCTTCAGTGCACTTTATTGTATTTTCCTCCCTTCCTCCCCACCCTGCCCTACTGAAGGCTACCATTAAGACACATATGTGTATGTGTTGTAGGGTGGGGTGGGGTGTGAGTGTAAAATCATACTATATATACACTTCTATTTATCAGCTTTTTCTTTGGAGGTAGATAACATCTTCCTTCATACATTATTTATAGTTGGTTTGAGAGAAGGAATTTCTTAATGTCATTAATATTTTTAATATTGGCCCTGATGGCAGGCCTGTAGGGAAGCTATTTTGAAGGTGCTCTTCAAATCCTACTATCTGTACCACCTATAGTATTCATGATGGTGTGTGAAGGTCAAATTATATAAATCAAGTGATCTAAGAGAAGGAAAGTCATGTTTATCTCTTGATCTCCCCTCTCCATTCACCACTTTCCCTTCTCCTGTTCTCTATTGGCCCTTTCTTCTCCAATCACTATTTCCTCATTTAACAATTATACTTCATTCCCATTACTCTCTGATTTTTACAGCACATGAAAACTTCTATGTTATACATGAGCTTGGCTTCTATTTTTTTGGTTGTTATTGAGTCTTTGCTTTTATACCATTGCTATTTTTCCATTGTTTCTTAGAGTCATTCCTTATAATCAGAATTTTAAAAGAGGAAAAGAAAAAGTTTAGCAAAACTATTCAACATATTGAAACAAAATCTGGGTTGATTGCTTATAAGGAGCATGCCCAATGGGGGCTTAGGAACTACAGTATTCAAAATCTCAACTTCTTAGAGTAACCTTTAGAACTCTTCAGGAAATAGTATTCAGTGATAGTGGGAAATGGGAGGGTGAGTCCAGACATGGGTGCTCCACATATATCACAAGTTTTCAAAGTTACTCCCCAATTAGTAGCTGTCTGCTTTGTTTCCAATTCTCTGTTACCTTAAAAAAGAATTGTTTTAAATATTTTAGTGCACATGAAGATTTTCTTTTTGTCTTTGGGTTGAAGGACATGGGTGCTTTTGGAAATTTCTTTGCATAATTCCAATTTCTAGTCACTATGTTTAAGGAGGATATAAGGTTTTTGAATATAAGGACCTTACAATTGTTGTTTTTGTACCCTATCCCTATCTCTGAGCCCAGCTCATAATATTTGATCAACTGATTGATTGAATATGTTTGTTCAATCAAAGCAAGGAGTAGGGGGAAAGTTTCTGTGTAGGGAAGGTAGAGGAACATATTCAAAAATGAATATAATATTAGAAACAAAAGATATGAATTTTTCAAAGAGAATCAAAAGGAATTTTCTGCTGATTATAGGATCTTCCCATACCCACCACCAATCAGTAGATGCCAACAAGACAACTCAATGAAGTTTATACAGTTACGGTATCAATACAGTGTCAATCCCTGGACTCACATCTTTATTATGTATTATTTAATAACTTGAAATTCATTATTTAACAGTCTGGCCTAATAAAGGACTGATCTTGAAATCAGAAGATTTGAATTTAAAGTCAAATCCTTTGGTATATTCTGGCTGTAGGATCTTATACACTCTCAGTGTCTGAGGTGATACCAATATGATAAATCACTAAATTTTCAATTTTAAAATATTTTTTCTTATAGAAATTTTTTCTTATACTATTTTATAGAATGTTTATTTTATGACTATAAATTAAAAATAAGACAAAATAAATAAAAATTTAAAAATAAATCACTGTCAGTCAGCACCTGTGAAAGGAGTTTCTTCTATGCAAATTCCTTACTCAAGAGAAATGAAAAGCTTTCTTCCCTGTCACCACACCTCCTCCAATACACACCCAATTTTAACTTGCCCTAGTGAGAAGAGGTACAAATATCCCATGATGCCATAAACTGTGGACTCTTCCTCAAATAAAAATCAAAAATGTTAAAAACAAAAGAAAAATAGTTCCACTTTCTTATAAAAGTCATATGCCCCCATTTGTCCCTGGTACACAGAAGGCTATTCATTCTAGATCTATTAATCTACAAATGTCTTGCTGGCGGTGAAAGAAAAGTACCCGAAAGGAAGACTTGAAAGTTAGTGGGAGGTCAGAAAACAGTTTCCTGAGTATCTTGAAAGTGCTCTGACTGTGTGAAAGGCCCAAGTATTGTTATTATTAAAGATGTGAGTCACTACCAGGCTGGAAGCAATAAAAATGCCTGCTGCGAGAACTGCTGCAAGGCCAGGCTCCTCAACAGCTGTATCCTAAAACACACAATCGAGGGCAAGCATCCTCTTGAGTGCTAGCTCTCTGACACTGGAAAAGGAACTGAGAAGAGGATTACCCTTGTCTAAGAGGCAGAAGGCATTGGGAGAAATAGGCAGGGGTTTGGGGGGGGGGGGGACTGGTGTCTTGGTTGATTTCTGAGAAAGTCATTTGTACTTTTAGGGCTAAATCTCTTGGTTTTAGAGTTGATAATCTTCTGGAAGCTCTCATGACCTAGAGACAAAGCTGCTGAGCCTGAAGGTTGGAAGCCTTGGATTCAGATCTCCTCCCAGAGAAATAAGCACTAGGGTTTTGCTACAACACAACTGAGATATATGTCTGTCCTTTATTTACTCATTTGTAGCCACATGGGAGAGACTATCACAGATTCTAAGTCTGGTTTGTTTAGGAAGACTCCCTCAATAGGTAAAAAGGATCAAATTTTTTTTGTTACCTTAGGGAAGCAGAATGAAAGGATAGGAGGAGCAATACAAGAATGGATAGAGTTCAGAAGTCTGGAAAATTAATGAATCTATAGAACTGTACATTAGGGTTTTTTATTTGAAATTTTAATTTATTGGACTTTTTCTGACTAATAATAATAATAATATTTCCTGTCCCTACTCCCATTTCTTCTACTACATTGAACAATCTCTTAAAAGGGAAACTGAATCCTCACAATAAACAAGCAAAATAAATCCCCACATTGGCCACACCCCAAAATGTATGTCTCTCACCTATCTATTGGGAGGTAGAAAGAATCTAGAATCATAATTGGTCATTGCATAGATTTGTCTTTAGAGTGCTGTTGTATTGAATTCTTCCTGTTCCTCCCACTTCACCCTGCATCAGTTATAGAGGTCTTCCCAGTTTCAAATTATTTTGTCATTTATATATCTATATATGTATATCTTTATCTCTCTCTCTCCATATATATATATATATATATATATATATATATATATACATACATATATATGTCTTTTTCTTTCTTTTGTGTATACACACCTGATAGTGGTATCACTAGGTTCAAGAATAGGCAATATTTAGTGACTTTTTGAACATAGTTCCAAACTACTTTCTAGGATTAGACCAAATCACAGATACAAAAGTATCTGCAGTCCCTCTACAATTATTTTCTTCTCTTGTCATTTTCATAAATCTGATAGGTATGAGATAAAAATCTTATATTTATTTTAATTTCCCTAATTATTACTGATTTTGGAATACTTTTCTCATGATTGCTGACAGCTTGGATTTCTTCCTTTGAAAAATGCATGTTCATATCATTTGCCTTTTATCTATCAGAAAATGACTCATTATAAATTTGAATTTGTTCCTTATATGTCCTGGATATGGATCTTTATCAACAAAACTATTCTAAAGATTTCTTTCCCAGTTACCCATTTTCCTTTTAATTTTAGTTGCATTGGCTTTGTTTTGCACATTAAATTAATGGATTTATTCAGAGTTGAACTACTAATGTTAGGCCTACTCTTTAATGGTAGTAAGAACAAGTTAAAATATGATTGTATAGTGTATTATCAGAAATTACATAAGTGAGTAGCACAGCACAAAGCTTTCTTTATCTTACCTAAAAATGGTAAAGTGAATCATTCTATGTGTTAACAAAACTTAGTTTAATCATGGACTTTTGTGGGGATATCAAACTCTGTAAAAAGTATAAAAGAGACTGAGAATTTTTATTCTCCACCCCCTTATGACATTGTTTTTTAGCTATATGACCATGAGCAAATCACTTAATTTCTATGTGCCTTAGGTAACTCCCTAGGGCTTGGAGTTCCCCACTGGATTTCCCCAAGTTGAGGAAATCACAATTCTTTTATATATTCAGGTAATCTGGAAGAGAGAAACTGAAATGTAAGTATAGGCCAAATGGTGTGGATATGGGTGTCTCAAACATGGCTCCCCATGATGCTATTAGAATGTATTTTGCCTCAGGCAAACATTTTCTTGGAACTAGGAAGTTAATGTCCTTTGTCAAGGGAAATTGGAACTTGTGGTCACATTTTGAGTGGAGTACTCCTCTTCTGATGGGAAGTGAATTTTTCAAGTTACTAAAATTAAAACCATAGGAAAAAAAAAATACCAGTGGTAAAATGTGTTTTGCAACATCCAGAGACTGTGGGAGGTATGAGAAGTCAGAAAAAGAAGCTACAGAATCCAAGATACAGATATGTGGAGGAGGAATTTAATCAGAGCTTGTCAGTTTCCCAGTTAGTTCAATAATTTGTTGATCAGTCAGAGGCCAGAAAAAAATTTGCAAATAACTCCAGGTAGTGATTGGAACATAGCATGACTATCAGTTGTAGAGTCTAAGAGTGGCTTGAATATAGATATGATTAGTAGAATTGCACTGTAGACAATTTTGTCTTGTACTATTCCAAGATGTAATAAGTAATAAGAGCAGCAATACAAATTCCCCAATGCCTAAAGACCTCTCCCCTCCTCTCCCCTTTACTCTTCTCCCCTCCCCTCTCTCTTCCTCCCTTCTCTCCTGTCCTCTCCTCTTCTCTTCTCTCCCTTCCCCTTATCTCCTCTCCCTCCATATTTTAGTTCAAAAACACACAAGGAAAATCTGGATGTCTTCCCCTCTGTGATGGTGAAGACTTCCTAATGAGAGAGATTGCCTGAAGAGCAATGTTTTCAGGTTTTCAGAAGCCAGCTTGGGTCCCTGCTTAGAGGACAGGAGGGGAATCTGCTCTTTTAAGCCTCTAAGAGACGCAGCAGCTGCGAGGAGCTTTTGGACAGGGTTGCTTATTGAGTGAAGGGTGTGTCTGTTTTCCAAGGCTTGTGTTTGGGATTCTCTTATGTTTTCTTCGATCTTTCCATAAGTCTCCTTCCTTCATTTTGTGCACTGCATATTTACAAGAGGAGTTGTTTATCTGTATACTAGCTTGTGTCCTAAAGTGACTTCCCCAAATTTTCCAGCTAGGACTACAGAAACTCATAATATACCCAAGAAACTGAAATAGTAAGGAGAGAGACAAACACATAAAATAATAATGATAGCACTCACATGGACCCATAACTCTTTTGTGCCTTTCACAATGATCTCGTTTGATACTCCCAACAACCCTGGAAGGGAGGTATTGTTATTATCTTCATTTTACAGATGAGAAAACTGAGACAAATTAAAGCTAAGTGACTTGTCCAGGGTCACTCATATATATAATAGTTTGACCTGGGAAAGGTAGCAGAAACAGAATTGTTTATGCAATGATAATAATGTAAAATGCAAAATCAATCAACAGGCAGTTAGATAGTACAAGAAAAAGAGCACTGGATCTGGTCAGGAAAACCTGTCTTCAAATATGGTCTCAGACAATACCTATGTGACCCTGAACAAGTCACTTGTTTGCCTCAGTTTCCTCATCTGTAAAATGAGCCAGAGAAGGAAATGGCAAACTACTCCAGTATCTTGGCCAAGAAAATTCCAAATGGAGCCACAAAGAGGATGGAGGCTATTGAAATAACTGAACAACATAACAATAAAAACAATCAACTTTGACAGACTAAAGAACTGATCAAAGCAATGACCAGTGATTATTTTAGAGAACTGCTGGGGACAAATTTACCTGAGAGAAAAGAAACTCAAGGTTAAAAATGAGATTAATTTTTGGACATGCTAAAAAGGTAATTTGTTTTGCTCAGAGGTAATAGGGAGCCACTGGAAAAGGGATTTTTTTTTCCCTTCAAGCCCAAAACTGACCAAGGTCCAGACTTTAAAGAATACTGGAAGGAAGTGCTCAAAAGACTTTCCCTTCTCTGTTAGGTAATGAGTAGTACTTATGAAGAAAAATTTCCCATTTTTCCCTATTCCAGGGTTGCCTTGAGTTATCTCTTCCACCTTCAATGAAAGAGTCAGGCTACTGTCCATTGATGCTTATTGGCACATGTTGGGATTGGTATGGCATGTGTCATAGCTCATGGAAGGGAGTGGAGCAGGAAGGGAATCAGGGTGGGGGTGAGAGGAGGGAAGAGATTCCCATGATGAGTCACTGCCCTTCTGAGAAACAAGAGGTCACCAAAAAGGTTCTCTGCACCTGTCTATGACTTGTCCTTTAGGCTGAGAATAAATTTGGAAAACAAAGCAATAAACCACATCTAACAACTAGATGGGACGCAAGTTATTCAGAGGTTTGAGAAGGGGCCTGCAAGAGTCCAAACATGTACTTATCACAAAGCATTAGCCTTTTGGGGAATGCAGAAGACTCCAGATATGCTTCCCACTCCTGCAAAAAATTATGTGACAAATTTTTAATTGTTGCTTCCTGGTCTCCGTACCTCTGGACCTCTGGTTTCATTGAGGTTGGGAGTCGTTTCAGTGAAGAGCTCCTTTTACCAATGGAGGTTAGCAATTATTCTTGTAGAATTGGTTAATCAATGTATAAACATTTATTAAATGTGTCCTATGTTCCTGTTAAATTCTGAGGAGGCAAAAGAGGCAAAAGACAGTCCCTGTCTTCAAGGAGTTTACAGTCTTATGAGGGAGACAATATGCAAACACATATAGAGAATACAAGTGATATATAGAATAAATAGGAAATAATTAACAAGGGGAAGACACTAGAATTAAAAAAAAGTTCAGTTAGGATTGTAGGGATGCTAAATTAGGGAGTTTCCTGTGGGGGGGTTGGCATTGAGAGGTTCAGTGATTCACCCAGGGTCACATTGTTTATATGTATTAGGCTTTTCCAGATCCCAAGATTAGTTCACTATCCATCACACTAGTCTACCTCTTTAAAGAGAATTTTCACATATAACTTTATAAATTCAAGAATGCTTGATCAATGTTATAAAGGAAATTTGACTATGATTCTCTAACTATAAAAGGCAGAGGTGGGGAAGGGAAACTGTATGAAATAAATTCTTTTTCTTGGTTTGTCCTGACCTGAAAAGAGTGAATATCATTTCTGGGCCAATGGGAAGCAATGGAAAGACTATGGCTTAAGTAAGAGCATAAAAGAAGTGAGAACACATTAGTAACAATTTGGGGAATTTTGAACTATTTCCTGCAGATATTGAAAATACACAAATACACTGTTGCTCCTGCTGTGAATTGGTCCAATCATTCTGGAGAACTTTGGAATTATGCCCAAGTGCTAGAAAACTATGCATAGCCTTTTCCCCTGCATTATGGCTGCTATGTCTATACAAAAAGATCAAAGGAAAAGGAAAAGGATATATATATATATATATATATATATATATATATATATATATATATATATATATATATATATATATATATAAAGTATTTCTCTTTATAGTGGCAAAAAATTGGAGACTGGTGAGATAACCATCACTTGGGGATTTAAAAAATTGTGGTATATATGAATATGATGGAATTCTAATGTGCTATAAGAAATGATGAAGGGTAAGGTTTCAGAAAAACCAGAGACTTATTATCTGAACCTATGCAAAGTAAAGTGATCAACACCAGGAGAATAATCTACACAATAATAGCAATATTGTAGAGATAATCAACTGTGAAAAACTTAGTAACTCTGATCAACACAATTATCCACTACACCTTCAAATTTCTCATGATGAAAGATGCTATCCACCAACAGGGAAAGAACCAAAAGATTGCAGATTGAAGCACAGCTTTTCTTTTATTTTTCTTGCTTTTTTTTCTCCCTGGAACATGACTGATACAGAACTATGCTTTGTTTCATATGTTTAATTTCTTTTCTCAATGGGCAGACTGAGGCGGTAGTGGGAGGAGGAAAATTTGGAACTGAAAATAAATAAATTTATTTTTTAAAATGAACTGCTCTCAGTCACATCACAACATTTACATTAACGTGTATATGTGGAAAGGTTGACCCATGTCAAGAAATTCCCTCTGGCTGGGAACCCAGAATGACTTGGTCAACAGACTAGGTGTAATGAAATTTTTCTTTTCATTTTCCTATTGTTCTCCTGGTACTTGTCCCAGAGATGTCCTCCCTTAATTCAGTCTTCAATTCCACTTAGTGGGGAAACCTTTCATTTACCCTGCATGACACATGTACTTGTGTTATGATTTTTTCTCTGTGCCTCCCTGTATTCTAACAGCAAGGGTAATTCCCAGCTGGATGATGGCCAGACTAAGACTTTATAGGTAATTTAACCAGCCTGCTTAAGAGGATTTGAAAGGGCTTCTTGGATGTATTTAGACTATAAGACATCTACCAGGATAAAGAGGGCATGTTCCTATAAAATTGATGTGTTTGAAGAAGACCAGGGTTATATAGACAGAAAAATCTTTGGGGGTGTATAGGGTGATTTTCACTTAAAAACCATTTATTTTTTTTTAATGAGCTTTCATCCTTAGTTATTATAGAAAGCAGTAAACCTCTTGCAAAATCCTAATTGCCAAATAGTCAAACCACTTTCCAGTCCTTGAAGAACAGGATACAATTCAAAAACATGAAAAAGTAATTCCTAGAGATTAGATAAGGAAACATACTTCTCCCCTTTCAGCAGAGGTGGGGAACCACTGGCCCAGAATGTTAAATGCATTGTTAGATGTGGATCACTTTTATTAAGTTCTTTTGTTTAATTGCTTTTCTTTGTTAGAGGGTAGAGGGAAATTTGGAGGGGGAAGGAGGGAAAGGTATTTCTAGAAATGACTAATATATAAAAAGAAACAAACAAAAAGCATTTGTTTATTTTGCATTTATTTTTAAAGGCAATTTTATTTTTTCAATTTAAAATAAATATTTTTTTAAAATAGTAATTGCTAGAAAGGGCACTGTGGATGTGGTGGAAAGATTTCTGAATTGTTGATTTAGGAAACTTGGGTTTTAGGCCCAGTTCTAAAGAACTGGGTGATGCTGGGTAATAATAATAATAATAATAATAATAACAATAATAATAATAATCTGATGTCCAGAGATAGTTGGACAAAATGATCTCTACAGTCTCAGATTCCATGTCATAGCTTTTATGCTAAAATTGCATTTCTCTTTTAGAATTGTACTGCTTCTACTCTTTAGTTCTGCCTCTGGTTTCTGGACTATCTCAGCCTTGTTGTGCTTACTTTCTTTCTTATTTATGTTGACACAGACTTTTCTTTCTTTCTCAGAACTCAGTATACCTTTTCCAATTTCCCCAAAAAGAGTGTAGCAATTTTTGCAAATTTTTCTGGGGCAATCTCTCTTCTTCCCCCATTCCTCTACTCAAGGATTCCCTGAAACTCTATAGGGAATTAGGATGCAAGATAATCTACATTGGCATACTTTCTAGATGAAATGATTTTCTCTTAGATCTAGCTGTTTAGTTTAGTTATCATTTGGACTTCATATAATGACCAAAGGCAAAAGTTTAATAGGATAAGAAAAAGTATGATAATATCAAGAAATATCAAGTAAATTTGTATATAATAAATAAGATAAATGGTAACATATAACATAATAGAGCATAGCACTATCACTTTTATTTCAAAACAAACACTTCCCTACCATTCCATACTGGTCTGGTCTTTTCTCTTCCACTTCCATTATGCTTTCTATTGTAGTAGTTATAACCTAAACACTGCTTTAAGAGAGTGGTTCAAGTAGCTGTGAGAGAAATTATTTCTCTCTTAAATTAATAACCATTTAAATCAGGGAGATTTAGGATTTTTCCCCTTCTATTTCCTCATTCTGAAATCAACCCCATAGGCTATTCAGACATCTTTTCCAACTGGGAAAATTTATATCAGATTAAAAGGGGGAAAAAATTCTAGTTTAAGTGAATTGGTGAACTTTTCTGCCCATTGTGTTTTAGTCAAATATATCTGAGGAGAAGATTCTCCCTTTTGTCTAAATCACTCTAGATGAGAATGGTACGGATATAGATAAGTCTCTTTGACAAAAACTAAGTGATCAAAGTCATGTTCCCTAGATGTTTGTTAGACTAAGCCTACTTCTCACTTTAATATTTTCTTTACTTGGTAACCAATCAGAGGTGATTTCCACACTTAAGAACACTCACTCTTCCAAGGGCATATAAAGGTTGCATGGGTTGCATGAGGGGTTTTTTGTTTAAGAGAGATGAACAAATGACCCTTTTATTAATTATTTGGTGATCATAATTAATAAAACGTTTGTTAATTACCCACAAACTATGTCTTTTGAACTTTTGAGACATCACAGTTGGTAGCAGATTTGGGAAGACATTGATTGATCTGCATGTCCCAGTGTACTGGCTCCTTATTCTATGTTGATTATTCTGGCACAGATATAGGGAAACAAAATTCCCTTTAGTGGATTTGTAGTCATACAGGTATGAGTGAGAGTTACTGATTACACCATTTTTCTGAATGGGACACATCTCACAGGGTACCCCAGACATAGTAGACATTGTCTCTTCTTCCTTTCTAATATTTTCTTTGATAACTTCAGTTCAATAGTTCCTCATTCCTGGGAGTCAAACCTTCTGGGAAGAAAGGACTAACAGTGCTGTACTGGAAATATCCCCTCATTGGCAGCCACTGGAAAAAATCATTTGGAGAAATATGGGACCATATATCTTCCTACTAATAGAAGACCATACTATACATAGGGGGAGATGATTAAAAATTGAGAGAGCATGTTCTCTAAGTGTGCAACTCTCATCTTCCAGCATCCATAGATAACTTCTCCTTAGAAGATGATCTATATACATCTAAGTCTAGCCTAAATACAACTAGGTATAAGAAAGATTATGTAGAAATTTAGAACCAGACAAAGAGAGATGGATTATAAGAATTGATCCAATAAACCATCTAGCCTGTCCAATAGAGAGTGAAAAATGGTGACAAGGGAGAAATAGTCACCATTTAAACATATTGAAGGTATTCCTTATTGTAGCATAATGAAAACCAGGAATGTAACTCATGATTTTGTGCAATGCCTAGAAAATTATTGCTGTTGTTCAGTCATTTCTAGTTGTGTCCAACTCTCTGTAACCTCTTTTGGAGTTTTCTTGGCAAAGTTTTGGAGTGATTTGCTCTTTCCTTCTCTAGCTCATTCACAGATGAAGAAACTGAGATAAACAGGGCTGCATGAGTTGCCCAGAGTTACATAGCTAATAAGTGTCTGAGGCTAGATTCAAATTCAAGAAGATGAATCTTCCTGACCTAAGACTTGGTGCTCTATCCATTGTGCCACTTAGCTGTCCTGCCTAGAAAATATGATTTCTCAATAGTCTTGGTCTCTTTTTTCATAGCATGATGAATCATATTCCTTTCCCCTGACTTGGTCTTTCTCTACACCAATAAACAAACCTAGCTGGAAATATCTAATATACTTAAGGACTTGTTCATATGATTTATTAAATCTCAAGGCAAGTAAAGACAGAACTTAAAACTATTGCTTTTTTTGCGGGGGCGGGGGGGAATATAGGACTTAAAATGAACCTAATATCATATTAACCAACTATCACCAAACTAGGATCTTAGAATCTTATATTTAAAGGTAGAAGAGACTTCAGGGGGACAATGGCTCTCTAGCATAATCTTTGTGATTCATTTTTCAGATGCAGAAACTGAGTGTTAGATAGATTAAATGATTTGTTCAAGGTCATATGAAGTTGTAAGAGACAGAGTTAGGATTCAAATCCAGGTTATTTGACTCTAATCTCACCTCCCTTTCAATTAGACCATGATGTCCCTCAATGTCAAGCTCATGGAATTGTTGTAAATAAAAACTTCTGAAGATTATAAAGTATTCTATATTATTACAACTGTTTTTTTAGCTTGGGACTCCTAAGTGCAATTGGAAAACATTTAATCTAGAGATGAAAAATAAAAAAAGATGGCCTATTAAATAAGAATGGTTCTGGATTTTTCTCTTGTATATGCATATGCATATGCATATATATCCACATAAATATATATGATAGCTCTACATAGACACATCTATGTAGATATATGTTTTACATAACTTTTAATTCTGAATAGGGAAAGGTACATTTTATTTTATTTTTTGATTAAACTATCACAAATTATGAATATTTTATTCCACTAATATAAAATATAATTGCAAAAAATTGCCAGAACAATCATTATCATCTACTTATATATTCAAACAAATGAAAGATAAAAAGAATAAACATGCATATATGAGAAATAGAGAGATTAAGTTTGAGAGAGCTAATTGAAAAAGCTTATGTCACCATTTCTTATTCTCTTCTATTTTCAAGAATTAGGATTTTATTTTAAATGACCAAATTTTAGATGAATTCAGAATTATTGCTAGAATGATCTGTGAATATTGCTCTAATTGGATTTCTCCTATTTCCAAGACAAAAGGAATGTGTGAAATTGAGCTATCATTTTCTTTTTTGTTTTTGTTGTTTGTTTGTTTTTTAAGGATTTTATTTATTTATTTTGAGTTTTACAATTTTCCCCCAATCACACTTCCCTCCCCTCACCCCCCACAGAAGACAATTTGTCATTGTTTCCATGTTGTACATTGATCCAAATTGACTGTGATGAGAGAGAAATCATACCCTTAAAGAAGAAACATAAAGTATAAGAGATAACAAGAGCAAACAATAAAATAGCAATTTTTTTTTCTAAATTAAAGGGAATAGTCCTTGAACTTTGTTCAAACTCCACAGCTCCTTATCTGGATACAGATGGCACTCTCCTTTGTTGACAGCCCCAAATTGTTCCCGATTGTTGCACTGATGGAATGAGTGAGTCCTTCAAGGTTGAACATCACTCCCATGTTGCTGTTAGGGTGTACAGTGTTTTTCTGGTTCTGCTCATCTCACTCAGCATCAGTTCATGTAAATTCCTCCAGGCTTCCTTGAATTCACATCCCTCCTGGGTTCTAATAGAACAATAGTGTTCCATGACATACATATACCACAGTTTGCTAAGCCATTCCCCAATTGAAGGACATTTCCTTGATTTCCAATTCTTTGCCACCACAAACAGGGCTGCTATGAATATTTTTGTACAAGTGATGTTTTTAACCCTTTTTCATCATCTCTTCAGGGTATAGACCCAGTGGTGGTATTGCTGGACCAAAGGGTAGGAAAGGTACATTTTAAAAACTCTTCTTTAGGACCAAGATTAGTTATATAATTATACTTCAGCATTCCCTTTCATTTGCTGTGGGGTGGCTGTTCTTTCCATTTACTTATTGTAGTCTTCAGTATTTTGTTTCTGTTAGTTTTTATTTATTATTATATTATTTTATTATTGTTATTTTATTATTATTTTATTTTTATTTTAAATCCATCATATATCCATCATATTTATAGTTTCTTATGGTGTGGTATTTATCTATTTATTATCAGTCAATCCATCATCACAATCACCTATTTGATGCCAGGAACTATAATAGGAGTTGGGGGGGATTACAAATACAAATACAAAGAATGAAATAATCTTAAATTTCAAGAACCTTACTTTCATCCATACATACATAAAGGCAAAATGAATATAAAATAAATACAAGGTAGTTAGGGAGGTATGGCACTAGCAATTGGGGGGATTCAAGGAAGATTTCTTATAGAAGCTGATATTTGTGAACTGTGACTTAAAGAAAGAAAGAAATTCTCTCAGGTAGAGGTGAAGGAGGAGTGCAAGATGATGGGAGATGAAGTGCTTCAGATGAAAAAGACCAGTTTGATTGGTTCCTGGACTGAGGAAAGGGGAATAATAAAAGATTTGACTAAGAAAAGCAAAACCAATCCTATTTTTGGCTACTACAATTTGTTTAACAACTTCTCAAAAAATGGGTATTTGATTTGTTTCTAACAACTTACATATATTAGCATGTTTGATCCTTATAACACCTCTCTGTGGTATTATTACCATTTTACAGGTGAGGAAACAAAGACAGAGAGCTTAAGTGACTTGTCCAGAGTGACATAGCTAGCAAGTGTTTTAGGTAGGATTTGAATTTCAGATTTTCAAGTCCATTACTGTGTATATTTCTTGCAATAATTCTAATAATTATCCTTAGAAACCTCCATAGAAGGATAAATGGGCAATTTTGACTAAAATTATTGCTTTGTGAACAGCTCCCTGGTGCTGAATCTCTGTATAGTTACCTAGAATGGTCCTTGCAAGGCATGTACACAAAGTCCATTGCCAGGTTCAAACATGAAGATTTTCTCATTTGCTCTTGATTACTAAAGTTTGCATTCTGTTAGCATAACTTTTTAGAACTCAGGTGACCTCAAGGTGTCTCCCATATTACATTGGCAGATAAGAGTATGACTATAGTAAAATAAGAAAGCAAGCAAGCAAGCAACAAGCTTATTAAGTTCTAGACACTGCTAAAACCTTGGGGTTGAAAATAAAAAATAAAAATCATTCCTACCCTCAAGTGCTTTATATTATAATGATGATTAAATGTATTAATAATGCATTATATCACTTCCTTCTAGACTTATTTCTACTTTCTGAATGTAACTTGTGCTACTTTCTCTAACTAAAATGAGCTCCCTCTCATCTGTTTATCCAAATTGTTTTTATCCTCTAGGGCTCAGATCAACTCTTTGAAATTGCCCTTCATATATTTAACTTATAGAAAACTTCCTTTCTTTCAGTTCTTTATAGTGTATTATTTTATTATCCAAGAAATTAAATATTGTTTTATATTGTTGTTTTTTTTTTTCTATTCATGCTCTACCTTACTAATTAGAGTGTAAGCTACTTGGTGATAAAGGTCTTGTTTGTTTTTCAGGTTGCTTTTGTTTTCTATTTTTTGTTCCAGACATTTGATTTTATTTCTTCACTGCTATTCATGTTCCTTTGCTCATCTCCTTAGAACTTTCTCTACTATGCCAAAAACATTTCCTTACCCTGGAAGTTTACTTTGCCTCTGGATTACTTCTTACATTAGAAGTTCCTGCTGTCTTTGTGTTCTCTCCCTCTGATTGGCTGGTTCGCCCCAAACTTCCAAGTTAAAAAGAAATCCCAGGGCAATCATATTTTCATTCTTCTTCAGATGGTACTAGCCCACTTATCTCTGTGAGGCTTTCTCTTCCATGTAAGGGCATGGATACTGGAATAAGGGATAATGACCCTGAAAGTCCTTATTAGTCATCCCCTCCTTTCTTCTCTCCTTTTCTTTTTTTAAAAAATATTTTATTTATTTTGAGTTTTACAATTTTTCCCCTAATCTTACTCCCCCCCCACAGAAGGCAATTTACCAGTCTTTACATTGTTTCCAGGGTATACATTGATCCAAATTGAATGTGATGAAAGAGAAAAATCATATCCTTAAGGAAGAAACATAAAGTATAATAGACAGCAAGATCAGACAATAAGATATCAAGTTTTTTTTCCCTGAATTATACAGTTCTTTCTCTGGATAAAGATGTCCTTTTCTCTATATGAGTTGTCTGCTCCCATTAGAAGGTAAGCTCCTTGAGGGCAGGGACAGTCTTTCTGCTTATATTTAGCAGTGTTGGATATAAAATAAGTGTTTGATGAATGTTGGTTGATGACTTGTTTAGGAAAATCCTGGTGAGGGTATTCTTAACAAAGCATACCTAGAATGTTTCCTCCACCTTATATTGTCTCAAAAAACTGCCTGAATGGAAAAATATTTTATTATATTGTTTGAGAAACTTTATTAGTTAGTATATTGTTTGAAACTAGTTTTATGTGACTGAAGATTATTTAAATACAGCATAGCATGCTTGCCTCAGTGACTTTCAGGAATATTGGAGATGACTGCAAGGAATATTTAGGGTCCACTTAAGTCCTGAGGTCACTCAAATTATATATGTTTTGGGTCGACTTAAGTTTGAGTTTCAGGTTCACTTTTTTATTTTGACTTTTTATTAGACCAATTTATCTTTTGTTCTCATGACCTTATTGGACAAGAGGGAGTCACATCCCTTTCAGTTCACTCTCTGTCAAATGGTCTATTAAAATTCTTTCTAAAATTTTTTTCAGTTCCTGAGGTTTTTCCTCAACTAAGACCTGTGACACTAACAGGTTAAATGATTTATCCAAGATTTTAAGAGGTATGACAAAGATCAGAAGTAGAACAAAGGTGTTGGCAAGCAGAAATATGCTAGCACTATCTTTTGCTCAAAGGGCCAAGGAAAATGACACTCATCATGTTGTTGCTCTATAAAACCTTATTAAAGCAATCACAAAAGCCCATGAATAAACGATAATGGTTATGAATTTTCTATGTCTTGCATTTGTCAGCAGAAATCCAGACTAAATCAATGCCTCCAGGTACTGACAGTTCTTTTCAAAGCTTGTTGTGGTTCATCATTCATGCTCAAAGAGGACCAATGACATCAAGAGGGTGATGTCTTGACTTGTGATTGAATTGGATTTAAGTGAGGCAGGGCTGTATGGAATCATCAGCCTCACCCTCTCCTACAAAGTCATTTAAGTCCAGTGGCAAGACAAAGTCAAGACAACTGGTGATCGTACAGGATACCATGGGTGACCTTGGCCTTCCTAAATTAAGGTCTTTTCCAGGTCTCAGTTTCTCTAAGACAACACCTATTCAGTGACTAAGTTAGGATCCTGGAGGTCATTTATTTTTAAGTGAGCAAACTAAGGTTCAAATGGGTTAAGTAATGACTAGCACAACCAGAATTTGAGGTCAAGCCCTTTGACTCCAAATCAAATATTCTTTCTAATACATAGACTATCTTTCACAATAATTATATAAACAAAACTCTGAATTTGTTCTTTGCCCCTCCACATTGATGATAGACTCCCCAGTGTTTAGCTATATAAAAACAATTATTACAATGATAAATAATCACTTTTGTATATGTTCAGAAAATATACCTATATTCTATTAGAATGTAATCACCTTGAAGGTGGGGGTGATTTCAGTTTTATATTTGTATTTAGCACAGTATTTGACACAGACTAAGCTCTTAATAAATACTTTTATTCATTCATTCTAATTTCATGTGTTATTACGTATTTTTCATGAGTATTTGTTTCCTTCATTGAAGTGCAAGCTTCTTGAGGACAAAGAATGTGTATGCTTCCCTTTCATTTTCCTTCAGTATAAGGCAGTGCTCTATATACTGTGGTTGCTCAATTCTAATTACCCACTAATTACATTTAGAATGGTTTTTCAAACCAATCTCTCAGGTTTCCATTAGTCCTACCCACACTCACCAGTTTCATGCAATGCAGCACAGTAGTAACCTAATGAATGTATGAATTAATGTATTTGCTAATTGCTTTATGATGTGCTTGACACTGCTTAGCACTAGGTCTACAGATTTTAAAAGTAAGATAGTGTCTAACCTCTAGGAGCTTATATTTTAATAGGAGATGACAATCCATATATGAGACTGGTGATCAGAAGGGGGTGTTTTGGTCAGGGAAGTCAGGGATGACGCCCAGTGGCCTTCTTCACCTCTACGTTTTTCTCCTCTGATTGGGCAAATGAAAACATTTAAGGAAGCACCCAAGCCAAGTATTTCAGTCCATGATTCCCCAATACCTCCTCTCCCCTTTCTTTTCAGCTCCCTTGTATGTGCCTTGTATGTGTTGTCTTTACTCACTAAAAAGTGAGCTCCCTGAAGGAACATTTTATTTATCTTTTGGTTTGTATTTCTACTCTTGGGTTTTAGTGAATTGCCTGGCATATAGTAAGCAAAATGTTCTCTCTTCTCTCTCTCTCTCTCTCTCTCTCTCTCTCTCTCTCTCTCTCTCTCTCTCTCAGCAGAATCATAGAGCAATTGACTTATGTCTCCTTTATAAGAATAGTGTTGATTTCATCATTCTTCCCAAGTTAGTGTTTTAAAGTGCTTTGGGCGGGGAGTGGGGGGTGGGCAGCTAGGTGGCACCTGGATTCAGGAGTACCTGAATTCAAATCCGGCCTCAGACACTTAATAATTACCTAGCTGTGTGGCCTTGAGTAAGCCATTTAACCCCATTGCCTTGCAAAAAAAAAATAAAGTGTTTTTGGGGCAGAGGTGTCTGCCACACTGATGGCATATGGAGGGGATATCTGAAGAAGTACATTATGGGAATGTAGAGGGGATTCAAAATGGTCAAAGTCTCAACTATCAGAAGTTAAGAGAACTAGAGTTATTGTGGAATGCTAACCAGGAGGTAGAATAGCCACTCTTAGAGCATGGTATAAAGATGACAGGAGAATAGAATAGAACTTACATTAAGAGCTTATTAATTGCTATTATTAACAGCTATATTTGGTCCTATGGAAAAATACTTTATTATATTGTTTGAATCTAGTCTTTTGTGACTAGAGAGGATTACCTATTTTAATAGTATTTTTTCCAATTACTTGTAAATATAGTTTTCCACATTCACCTTTCTTTTTTTAGGTTTTTGCAAGGCAAATGGGGTTAAGTGGCTTGCCCAAGGCCACACAGCTAGGCAATTATTAAGTGTCTGAGACCAGATTTGAACCCAGGTACTCCTGACTCCAAGGCCGGTGCTTTATCCACTACACCACCTAGCCACCTTCCACATTCACTTTTATAAGATTTTGAGTTTCAAATTTTTCTCCATCTCCTCTACCTCCTTCCCAAGCAATCTGATTTTGCATACATGTACAATATACAATCATAGTTAACATATTTCCATATTAATTGTGTTGTAAAAGAAGAATCAGACAAAAGGGAAAAACCACAAGGAAGAAGAAAACAAATGAAATACCAAATTAGAAATTCTAAAAATTAAAGGAGAAATTAATAAAAGCAAAAGCAAAAAAACTATTGAATTAATAAATAAAACCAAAAGTTGGGGGTTTTTTTTAGGTTTTTGGCAAGGCAAATGGGGTTAAGTGGTTTGCCCAAGGCCACACAGCTAGGTAATTATTAAGTGTCTGAGATTGGATTTGAACCCAGGTACACCTGACTCCAAGGCCGGTGCTTTATCCACTATGCCACCTAGCTGCCCCCCAAAAGTTGGTTTTTATGAAAAAAAAACAATAAAATTGATAAACCTCTGGTCACTTTGATTTAAAAAAAAGAAAGAAGAAAACCAAATTGCTAGAATCATAAATGAAAAGGGTGAACTCAACACCAATGAAGAGGAAATTAAAGTAATAATTTGAAATTATTTTGCCCAACTTTATGCCAATAAATTCAACAATCTAAGTGAAATGGATGAATATTTTCAAAAATATAAGTTGCCCAGGTTAAATGAAAGGGGAAGTTAAATACCTAAACAATTCTATCTCAGAAAAAAGAAATTCAACAAGCCATCATTGAACTCTCTAAGAAAAACTCTCCAGGGTCTGATGGATTCACAAGTGAATTCTACCAAACATTTAAGGAACAATTGGTTGCAATTCTATATAAACTCTTTGGAAAAATAGGGGAAGATGGAACTCTGCCTAACTCTTTCTATGAAACCAATATAGTGCTGATACCTAAACCAGGAAGAGTTAAAACAGAGAAAAAAATTATAGACCTATCTCCCTGATGAATATAGATGCAAAAATCTTAAATTAAAAAAGAAAACAAAAAAATAAATTTAAAAAATGAAAATAGTCTGCATTGTTCTGCATCAGACTCCTAAGTTCTTTCTCTGAATATGAATAGCATTTTCTTTCACAAATCTTTTGGAAATGTCTTTGATCACTGTATTGCTGAGAAGAGCTAAGTCTATCATAGTTGAGCATCATATAATGTTGCTGTTACTGTGTTAAATGCTCCCCTAGTTCTGTTCACTTCACTTAGCATTAGTTCATGTAAGTCTTTCCAGGTTTTTCTGAAATCTTCCTGCTCATCATTTCTTATAGTACAATAGTATTCCATTGTATTCATATACCACAATTCATTCAGTCATTCCTTGACTGATACATATTCCCTCAGTTTTCACTATGAAAAGAACTGCCATAAATATTTTTGAACATGTGTGTCCTTTTCTCTTTTTTATGCTCTCTTTGGGATACTGACCTAGTAGTGGTACTGCTGGATTTTATAGCCTTTGGAGTATAGTTTCAAAATTTCTTCAGAATGGTTGGATCCGTTCACAACTCCACCAACAGTGCATTAGTGTCCCAGTTTTCTCATATCTCCGCCAATATTTATCATTTTTCTTTGACTAGAGATTATTTAAGCCCACTTGATCTCAGTGACTATCTAGTGATGTTGAAGATAGTTACAAGGAATTTTTGGGTCCACCCAGGTCCTGTTTTGGGTCCATCCAAGCTTGTACTTTGGTTTTCCTCAAATTTTATTGAATGGCTATGTTTACCTATTAATGTATAAATATAGCCATATATGCCTATATATGGAGAGAGATTTGTATATTATATGTATATATATATGTATTATATGTATATACACACACACACATGTGTGTGTGTGTGTGTGTGTGTTATTGTGTGTGTATGCTGTTATTTTGACTGTCCCAGTTTCACAGGCATATTAGCAATGAAGTTAGCACAATGGTTTTGTAGACTTTCAGTCTGGTAGTCAGTCTAATACCTCTTCTCTTCCACACTTTCTTTTGGAGCCTCCCAAATACTCAGCTAGCTCTGATGATACAAGTGTCAACCTCATTGTCAATGTGTACTTCCTTGAAAAGGACATTGCCAAGGTAAGTGAATTTGTCCACAATACTCAAACCTTCTCCATTTATTGTAATTGATGATTCCACACATGGATGGTGTGGTGCTGGCCGATGGAGCACCTTTTCTTGGTGTTGATTATTAGGTTAAAATTCATACAAACAGCAGAGAATATATATTGTTGTTGTTGCCATCTCAGCTTCAGAGGCTGCATTGCATGCACAATCATTTGCAAATAGAAGATCATGCACTAACACTCCCTCCACTTTGATCTTGGCTTGTAGTCTTTTCAAGTTGAAGAATTTATGTATCATTAGTGCAGTAGCTGACCTTGATGCTGTGTTCATCCTCAGAGAAGGTGACTGAAAAAGCACTGGAGCAAAGACACAGCCTTGTTTCACTCCAGTACTGACTGAGAAATCACGAGAGCTTCATCTACCATCTAGAACCTGGACAAGCACACCATCATGAAATTGATGTGCAGTACTAATATACTTCTCCAGGCAACCAAATTTTGACATAATTTTCCATAAACCCTCATGACTGACAGTATCAAAGATCTTGATCAAATCTACAAATGTTATACATAAACCTCTGTTCTGTTCCTTGCATTTTCCCCGGAGTTGTCAGATAGCAAACATCATATCAACTGTTCCTCTACACTTTCTGAAGTCAGACACCTTTCAGGGAGGTGAACATCTTAAAGGTGAAAGATCAGCCTATTGAGAAGGACTCTGGCAACAATCTTATGGAAAGAACTAAAAGAGAAACACCCTTGTGATTCTCACAGGACAATCTAATTCCTTTTACCTTTGTGGTATGAAGAGGTTTATTCCCCAAGAATTCAAGGATGCCCCATCCTCATTTCTACACATGTACACACATTTTTATACACATATGTATATGTATGTATGTATTTGTTTATTTATAAAAATATGTGTGCATTTGTATTTCAAACAATCTTATTTAAAATCTTGTCCTTTCTAGAAACTGTTTAACTTTATACATGAAGGTCAACCTACTCCTTGTCCTTATGACTTTGTTTGAGCTCTATGTAACGTAAAACTCCCAGAAACAATAAGAAGCCACACCTAGCTTCTAGCTCACATCTCCTTGCCAAACAACTTAATAAAATTCTTTCTAAAAGTTTTTCAGGCTTGGTGGATTGTTCTCTCTATGAACAGTGCTATTCCCCTATTCTAGATTTGTTTCGTATTTCTAATAGCTTACCTTTATAGAAGGACTTTAAAGTCTTAAAGCACTTTTCTCTACAATCTTGTGATGATGATGATGATGATGATTATATCTATTTTACAAATAAAGGAAATAGAACTCAAAGATATTAGATGACTTACCCAAGGTCTTAAAGCCTGATCAGTGATAAATTGAATTGAAACCATATCTTCTAATTTCCTTGATTAAATTTTCTGCTTCATCACATCATCCCTAACTTTTCTCAAAGACTAGACCTAAAGACCCCTGCATGAACATGATAAAGGAGCAAAGATGGGTAGAATGTGTGAAGAGCCATTCTCAAAATTTAAGATTGTCCAAGGCAAGTGCCAAAGACAAGAAAGCCTTTACTTGGAAATTGTTATCAAAGTTACAAAAGAGTACAAAAATAGAAAAGACAGAACCAAGACAAGGAAAGGGAAAACACTAGTGTCCCCTCCCAATTCTATATCATTAGAGATATTTCTCTATCTTTTGTTCTCCTATTTAAGAAAAAATAAATAATATAATTTGGAACACAATAAATGCTTCCTTATTAGAAGGAAACATTCATGGATACAATCACTCACAATCTCCCCAATCCTCATTTGGCCCTGGGCATAATACCAATATGTGTCTGGGATTCCCAGTCCTAATCAGATACCTTCCTGCCTTCAAAATACATATTTCAGGAAAGATTTACTTCTTTTACATGTCCATGGAAATCCTTTTTAATTCTAAAATTCTATGATTCCCATCCCACCTTCCCTCAACTCTTACCTGGGACCCAGGACAATTCTCTGTAGCACTAAATGACTGGATTATTATTATACAAATTTCTAATACTCACTGAATTTTCCTTTAGTTATATCTCATATTTAATTATCCAAATATAGGTTTTAACAATAGCTCCTTGTTCACTCTTTTTTTTTAGGTTTTTTTATTTTTTTGCAAGGCAATGGGCTTAAGTGGCTTGCCCAAGGCCACACAGCTAGGTAATTATTAAGTGTCTGAGGTCGGATTTGAACCCAGGTTCTCCTGACTCCAAGGCTGGTGCTTTATCCACTGTGCCACCTAGCCACCCCCCTCCTTGTTCACTCTTGATCTAATATTTCACAGGCTTTGAAAAATTTCTTCAAGCTAATGACTTAGTAGAATCAAAGTTGGAATCTATATTCCACCCCTCCCTAGCAATGATCTCATGCTTGATGTCAGTCATCTCTTTGGACCAGCCATGTTCTTCCCTCCTGCTCAGCTGCCAATTCCTCCATGACTTGGAAGCTCTTATACTCCTTGGGCTTCTCACTATCTACTCCTTCACAATCTCTTTCTCATCTTTAGAGTCTTGGTAAGCCTGAGGCTGATAAGACTTCATATTCCCCACTGAGATCTAGGGCTAAAGTCAATCCTATCCACAGGCAAAGTCACTATCTGATTCAAGGGATCTTTTATTGAAATGCCATTATGACCTAAAAAGATCCCAGTAGATAGCCAAAGTACCTGAAATGTCTTATTATAGTTGCTTTTGATTTAAAGACTTTTTTTTCCCACACCCAAATCCTTCTGTTCAAAGGCAAATAGTTCTCAAGAAAGGTAATTCATTAGCACTCTTGATGTTAATAGCTAACAAAGTTTATAAAATTGAATAAAAATGGAAACCAAGGCAGTTATATTTTGATGAGAGGTGAGGTGGGGGGAGGGGTTTAACATGATCACATTGTGGTCAAAATGAGGAATGGAGCAGTCAAGGAATCATGTAGGTTCTGGACTTTCAAAAGGAGTTCAAAAATTCACATTTATATAATTCCTTAAGTTTTGAAAGAGTTACATATTTAAAATTCTTTAAAGTAAGTGCTATTACTCTAATAGAATATAGGCTTCTTTTTTAAAAAAATATTATTACTATTATTACAATAATTTTGTTATAAGAGTAAATATAAACCCCCCTCCCCCCCTCAAGAAGATGAGAAACCTCAAGAATAGTGAGAGAGAGAAAAAAGTGTACTTCAGTCTGTGTTCAGATTCCAATGGTTCTGTCTCTGGGGTGAGTTGCTTTCTTTATCATAAGTCCACCAGAGAAGTTGCTTCAATATTTTTCCCACAGTTGCTATTACTAGCTGTACTTCCACTCTATTCCTCCGCACTCTCTTTTATTCTATTCTCTCTCTCCTTTGATCCTGGCCCTGTCCAAAAAGTGTGTTATATCTGAGTACCCTCTCCCTCAATCTTCCCTCTCTTCTATCACCTATTACCCCCTTCCCTTCCCCCATCCTTATTCCATCCCTTTCTTCTCATTTTTCTCTAGGGTAAGATAGATTTCCTCACTGTATTAAGTGTGTATATTATTTCCTCTCTGAGCCATTTCTGATGAGAATGAAGGCTCATTCATTTCCCCCTTGCCTTCCGCCTTTCCATTCCATTGAAAAATCTTTTTCTTGACTCTTATATGAAATATCTTAGTCCCTTCTTCCTCTCCATTCTCTTCTTTCCAGTACTTTCCTTTATCACCCATTGACTCCATCTTTTTACTATATTATACCATTATAATCCACTCCTTCCTATGTCCTGTCTATATATGCTCCTTCTTACAGCTCTTATAAATGAGAAAGTTCATATGAGTTATCAATATCCTCTTCCCATGCAGGAATACAAAAAGTTCAATATCATTAAGTTCCTCATATTAGTCCTTCTCATTCACTCCTTCTATGGTTCACCAGAGTCCTGTACTTGGAGATCAAACTTTCTGTTCAGCTCTGGTTGTTTCAGTAGGAAAGTTTGAAAGTCCCCTGTTTCATTGAAGGTCCATCTTTGCCTCTGAAAGAGGATGTTCAGTTTTGCTAGGTAGTTGATTCTCGGTTGTAAACCAAGATCTTTTGCCTTCCGGAACATCATATTCCAATCCCTACAAGCCCTTAATGTAGATGCTTCCAGATCCTGTGTAATCCTGACTATGGATCCTCAGTAGTTGAATTGTTTGTTTCTGGCAGCTTTTAGAATTTTCTCTTTGATTTGAGAGTTTTGGAATTGGCTATAATATTCCTGGAAGTTTTTCTTTTGAGATCTCTTTCAGGAGGTGACCAATAAATTCCCTCAATTTCTATTTTACCCTCTACTTCTAGGATCTCAGGGAAATTTTGCTGGATTATTTCTTGAAAAATGAAGTCTAGTCTCTTTTCCTGTTCGTGGCTTTCAGATAACTCAATAATTTTTAAATTATTTCTTCTGGATCTGTTTTCGAGGTCAGTTGTTTTTCCAAGATATTTCACATTTTCTTCTAACTATTGGATTTTGGGGAAGAGTTTTATTTCTTCATGATTTCTTGAAAAATCATCAACTTCCTTTAGTTCCATTGTGCATTGGAATTAGTTATCTTCTTCAGAGAGCTTTTTTATCTCCTTTTCTAGCTGTTAAATTCTGCTTTTTAAGGCATTCTTCTCCTCATTTGCCTTTTGTTTTGCTTTTTCCATTAGGCCTAAACTGGTTTTTAACATATTATTTTCTTCAGCTGTTGATTTGGTTTTCATGATTTTTTCTGTATCACTCTCATTTTTCCTCCCAATTTTTCCTCCACCTCCCTTAATTGCTTTTCAAAGTCTTTTTTGATCTCATTCATAGTCGGAGCCCATTTTCTATTTCTCTTGGAGGTTTTGGATATGGAAGCTTCAATTTTGTCATCATCTGAGTATGTGTTTGGTTTTTTTTTTTAGATTTTTCAAGGCAATGGGGTTAAGTGGCTTGCCCAAGGCCACACAGCTAGGTAATTATTAAGTGTCTGAGACCAGATTTGAGCCCAGGTACTCCTGACTCCAGAGCCTGTGCTTTATCCACTGTGCCACCTAGCCACCCCTGAGTATGTGTTTTGATCTTCCATGGGTCTAAAGTAATTCTCTATGGCCATATTCTCCTTTTTCTGTTGTTTACTCATTTCCTTAGCCCAAGACTAATTTACAGCACTTCCAAGACTTTGGGGTTTTTTGGGGGGGACACACCACTGGGACCTTTATTTCTCCAAGGTCTTATGTTCTCTTGCCTGTGCTTTGATATGTAGATGACCACAGTACTTCCCATTGCCCTGGAGCTGTAAGGAGGAGTCCTGCTTGGCCATCTTAGTATGGAAGCTCAAACTGCAACCTGGATCTGAGTGTGGGCAAACAGCAGAGTCCTACCCCAAGGGAGAACAGAGAAATTTCTGCAGTCTTCCCTGACCCCTTTACCGTCTGCGGGGTGAAGTAGGTGCAGGCTGCTTTCTCCAGATTTTCACTGCAAATTCTGCAGCCAGTGCTCCTCACTCCACACTCATTCTGGTGTAGCAGAATTCTCTCCCTGCCCCTTCAAGCTGTTCCTAGGCTGTTCTGTGACTGGGGCTTTTTCTAACTCCTGGTCCTGGTAAAACACACCTTTCCCATGGAATTTCTAAGTTATCTTGGACTGGGAAAATATATCACTCGGTCTTTCTGTGGGCTCTGCCCCTCTAAATTTTGGCTAGAGTCGTGATTTGTTGGCTTTTGGAGTTTGGGGGGGAAGGAGCTCCTGGGAAATGCTGCCTTCATGCTGCCATCTTCAAAATATAGGTTTCTTGAAGAAAGGGACTGATTTCTCCCCCCCCTTGTCTTTTGTCATCCTTAGACAGGAGGAAAGGGCAAGGTTGAATTGCCATATGGAGGTACTACTAACATCAATGATATCACAGACCTATCAAAAGCATGGAAATAGTAATATTTAGCATAGTACTTTTCGAATTGTAGAGAAAGGGACTGAATTTGTGGTTTTACTCACTTAGAGAACTCTCAGATAAAGTTGTTCCTTTTCCCAGTGCAGATTGACATCATCTTTATAACTTTTAGAGTTGTCTAGATCAGGTGTGTACAAACCATGCCTTCAAAGTCTATATTTACAGCATTATTACATTTTATTATTATACTCATTACCAGTATGTCTCTGATGGTTATAAATAAATATTAAATTCTATATTCAGTCCTTAATAAGTTTTTGTTGGGTAATGTGACCCAGAAGAGCTAAAATGTTGTATACCCATGGTCTAGATCATCAAGAGATTAAATGACTTGCCAAGTCATTTGGGTCAAATGGTAGAATGCAAATCCAATTCTTCCTGTCTGTAAGATTAGATCTCTATTCCCTCTATCATGTTGCCTATATGCACATAGTAGGAATTGTTGAATTGAGTCTCTCTTTTATAAAGAAGTCAAGTCAGCAAGCAATTATTAAACACTTACTGTGGGTCAAACATGGTGTTAAGCTCTTGGATATAAATAGAAACAAAATGATAGTCCCTGCCCTATAAGAGCTTATATTCTAATGGAGGGAAGATAATATATTATTTAAAGCTAAAAAAACAAACTAACTAAGGTGTGAGGAACAGAGAGAGAAGATACCTATGAAAAAACATAGTAGAGAAAAATATCAGGAGCATCAGGAGCGGAACCCAGAAAGGAATGAAGGAAAGAATATGGTTGGCCTAGGCCAAGGGAGTGTCATGGTAAATATTTAACAACCATTTCTCAAAAAGGCAGAATACACTTGTAAGTTTATTCTCCATTATTAGCATTATCTCTCTCATTTTCTTAAGTCTGGATAACAAAACAATAAACCAAGCCCTGATTTGTAGTTGTATAGTGTCCTTTTCATAAAGGACCAATGACATCAGTGGTTGATGTTCTTACTTGTGTATGAATTAGACTTAAGTGAAGCAGTCATAAAGTAATCAGTCTTACTTTCTTTTCCAGACTCATCAAAAGACAAAAGTCAAGATGTCTAGTGATGTCTGACCCAAATTCTAAGTGATTCATAGCACTACAGTTGCCTTCATGACTGTTTGTTTTATTTTGTTCATTTATTTTGATTTTTGCAAGGCAATGGGGTTAAGTAACTTGCCCAGAATTGCAGAGCTAAGTATTAAGTGTCTGAGGTCACATTTGAACTCAGGTCCTCTTGACTCCAGGGTTGGTGCTCTATCCTCTCTGCTACCTAGATGTCCCAGCCTTCATGACTGTTGGAACAAATTGTTCCCATATAGCCATCTACTAGGGAAGCCTTTACATGTTTGAGGTAGACCACTCGCTATCTCACTGAGGGATTTGAGGTCTGTTGGTTATCCAAAACTTGGTTAGCCCATCTGCCAGGGGCAGATGTGACTACTGTGCCATGTTACAGTTTCTTGAAGGGAGAATCAATATGAGCTGGTTTCAGCATACTATGAGCCATTCATCAAAATGGGAATTCTGGAAGAAACTAACTAATCTGAGGAAAGAGCCTCAGTGGAGGAGAGATCTTCCAGTGTGAATTGATTGTTGGAGAATGGCAGAGAAAGAAGAGAGTCAGGAGCAGAGTCTGAAGAGGAATGAGAATCATGAATATCATCATGATACTAGTAACATGATTTATTTGCCATTTTGCTTATACTTCAGCCATCCTTCAGCTTGCTATTGCTCCTGTTGAACCTGAATATTCTGGGTGATATAACCCTCTCACCTTTGGAACTCTTACCCCGAGGCAGACATTGTTTTTACTGGTATGTCACATGTATCACTATCAACTCGAGTCATTTTCTGTCCATCTACCCTCCTGCTTGCCTTCCTAGTCTTCACCCCTGGGGCCTTCCAAATTTGCAACAGTGATGATAAAGTCTTCTACAAATATCATCTAATAATATAATCTGCTAATATTAATCTGCTACTGAAAAGAGTATGTCAGTCTACTCCCCAATAACCCCAACATAATCATCTTAGTGACATTCAAAATGAAAACATCTCTCTCTCTCAGGTCACCACTCTCCTAAGTGTATTGTCTTCTAGTTGAATATAAGCTCCTTGAGAGGGCAAATTCTGCTTTGCTTTTGTATTCGTTTGCCCCACTATTTTTTCACAGTATGGTTTCAGATCTGATGCTAGAAGTGGTCCTGATACTTCTAGAAAGCTGGATTTGGGGAGGGGAGTAGTAAAGATATAGATATAGGAATCAAATAGAAAGATAGATGGATGAATGGATACATGATGGATAGAATTAGATGAATGGATGGCTAGATTAATAAGTGGATGAATGGATGGATGGATGATAGAATTGATAGATGGTTAGATAGAAATAGATAAATGGATAGATGTAGATGGATAGATAGATGAATAGATAGATAGAACATTTATCAAGCATTTACTTTGTGCTGAGCAGTGGTAGGAATGGGGAATACAAATAGAAAAAGGAAGACCATTCCTACCTTCATGGACTTTACATTCACAAAAAGGGGAGCCAGAGTGGAGGAGGGATGTGGTATGACTGCTATGGTAGTAGAATCATGGTGTAGAGATAGATGAGAAGAGATGTGGAGGCCTGGTTCTTCCCATGTGGAGGCAAAACTTCACTTAAGAGAGCCCAACAGGGTGGCTAGGTGGCGTAGTGGATAAAGCACCGGCCTTGGAGTCAGGAGTACCTGGGTTCAAATCTGGTCTCAGACACTTAATAATTACCTAGCTGTGTGGCCTTGGGCAAGCCACTTAACCCCATTTGCCTTGCCAAAAAAAAAAGAGAGAGAGCCCAACATTCCAGGGCCATCCAAGCCTTTGATAGAGTTTAAGATGCAGAGGGTAGAAACAGTACAGTTATGGAGATAATCTGGAAACCTCCTCTTTGAACTCTTGCTTCAGTCTTAGTTGATCAGAACTTTAGGAATTTTTCAGCTTACCTCTGTAGGCTCCCTCTGGACATAAAACTCCTAGACCATCTAGTCTCATCACTCACAGAAACTCATAGAAATGGCCTCCTAGCCAACATTTTGAAAAGCAAAGCTCTTCTTTGAAAAAAAAAGACACTTATAGAAAGAAGTAGTAGTTCAACCGAGTCTGTCAAGAAACTTGAAGGAAAGATAGCAAGACAATAAGCATTTCATGTGAGAGACACTTTCTATAAATCACCTTTCTGAAAAAGGAAGTGCCAAGTAGAACACAAGTAAAGTGGATTCTAATAATTCAGAAAGTTTTCTTTAAAACTGCAGATCTACTGTTTGTGGAGATGTGAACTGAACAACCAGTCTTGAGAGGAATATGAAACTATGCCCAAAGGCAAAAAAAATTACTAACAGTAGTATTGATCCAGTGATTCTATTGCTAGGTCTATATCCCAAGGGGGAAATATTTGTACAAAAATATTTATAGGAACTTTTTTTGTTGTGACTAAGAATTAGAAATCAAAGGTAGACCTATCAGTTGGGGGATGACCAAATAAGCTATGATATATGATTGTAATGGAATATTACTATGTCATAAGAAATGACAACAGGATGATTTCAGAAAAACCTGGAAAGACTTGTATAAACAGATGCATAGTGAAGAGAACAGAACCAGGAGAACATTGTATAGACAACAATACTGTTTGATGAAGAACTGTGAATGACTTAGTTATTCTCAGCAATACAATGATCCAAAACAATCCAAAAGAACTAATGATGAAGTGTACTATTCACTGGTTGAATACACATGAATACACAGACTATTTTTACTTTCTTTCATTTTTCCCCCTTTATTCTAGTTTTCTTACAAATGACTAATATGGAAATGTTTTATATAATTGCACATGTATAACCTGTATCTGAGGGAGGAAGGAGAAAGGAGAGAAGGAGGGATAGAATTTGAAACTCAAAACTTTAAATAAAAATGTTTTTTAAAACTGGGGGAAAACTAAAAACATATCATGTAGGTTGTTTAAAAATGTATTTAATCTCCCCCCACACACACACAAAAATTAATTCTAGCCATTTTTTTTTAAAGTATAGCTCTGGGTGATATCATAGGGCAAGAATTTGCCCTTTAATCTACCAGCAGACTTTTCTTGGAAAACTATATTTGTCTTACTTTGTAGTGGAAAGAACACTGAATGTCCTTGATCCTAGTAGGGCTTGTTTGTTTACCAGTGGTTTTGATAGATCACTTAATCAGAAGCTCACTTGTCTCAGTGAAAAAAACATATAACACCTGGTCTACAAGACTCATTCTCTGTTTTATAGTTCAAATGAAGACATGAATGAAAGAGCACTGTGCTGACACTGGGTATACAACTGCAAGTAAGATAGTCCCTGCCCTCAAAGAGCTTATGGTCTAAAAGCAAAAGACATACATACATATACACATCTACTAGAATTAGAAAACTAGAAAAGTGAAGGTAAGCTGAGATGTGCAATCAATAGACAAGCATTTGCCAAACTAGGTACTGGAGATAAGAAGATAAAGATGAAATAGTCCCCGCCCTCAGGAAGCTTACACATTCATGTATATGCATGTGCCTAATTCACATTCATGTATATGAATGTGAAATGTCAAAACAATAATTAAAAGGTAATGGGGGGAGCTAGTTTCTGAGAGTTGGGAAGAGGAGGATCAAAAAAAAACCCCAATTTCTATAGAAGAGAAAGTTTGATCTGAGCCTCAATGAAATTCCAAGAGGCAGCAATAAGAGTTTGCCAAGCATGAAAGTCAACTTGTACAAAGGCAAGAAAATATGTGAAGGCAAAGTTCTAGACACATGTGAAGCATTGTTGTTCTTATAATAAAAAGTGTCTCCTGACTCTATTGATATCAGGAGAAAGTGAGGAGGACTTCTAACTCACTGGGTGCTCTTTTCCCCAACCTTATGAATTTGTAAGTCACATGGATAGGCATCTCTGACCAGTGTTTGGATGTCATTGCATGGAACTGTAGAATCAATGAAGATCACGGATGGATTTGAGTATTTTATAGAGCAGATGGGGTGGAGAAGGGAAGGGAAAAGCAGGACTCCAAGTCTCCACAGCATGACCCTTGACATTTAGAAGAGCTGAGTTAAAGCTCCAACTCAGACCTTTACTACCTGTGTGACTTAAGGCAAGTCATTTGATTTCTCTATATTTACCCCAAATTTCTTGTTTTTAATATTGGAATGGGGAAACAGGAAGCTAGGAAGAGAAGGGGATGTGGTGCTCTGCTCATCTACCTGAGTTCAAATCTGTCCTTAGACACTTCCTAGCTGTGTGACCCTGGGCAGGTCCCTTAACCTTGTTTGCCTCAGTTTCCTCATCTGTTAAAAGAGCTGGAGAAGGAAAGGGCAAATCACTCCAGTATCTCTGCCAAGAAAACTCCAAATGAAATCACATATGACTGAGATGACTGAACAACAACAGCAAAAATTGGAATGATAATAATAGTACCTATCCTCCGGGAGAGCTCTGTGAGGATCACATGGGAGAAAATGTGTCAAGTGCTTTGCAAGCCTCAAAGCGCTATATAAATGTCATTTATTATCACTTTGAAAGATCGGCTACCAAGAGGTTGAACTGAATGCACTAAAGAGAGAGGTTTAACCCCAATCTCGGGTCGCAGAAATACTGTGGGCTATCAGCTGAGATCAGAGTTCGTTGGAAAAATTGCAACCATCACACACACACACACACACACACACACACACACACACACACACACACGCTCATCACATGCCATCATCATTCCCATTGCCAAGTTCTCTTGGCCAAGCCAACACTTAGGGCTTTCTTCAGAAACCAGGAGCCTTGATATGGCCCCGGATAAGGCAGGAGGCCTCCCCTCCCTTCAAGGGACCTAAATAAATAACTGAAGTCGGCTCCCCAGACTGGGGGAGCGCCACTCGCTGTGTCTTGTTCCCTCGCTCGCAGCTCACGTATTAAGCCCTGTGAGTCAGCAGGCTCAACCACAATTGTAAACTTGGATAGGATTTCCTTGAACCAGCTACAGCCTTCTGCACGTATTTGCCCTCATGACTCAGGGTGCTTATCAGTCAAATGAAACTCCCATGGTGTCCGGGGGCCCCTTCCTCAATATCACTTATCTCTCGCCTTCACTTGGGATGCTGAGGAAGAAGAGGGAGCAAGGGGAGGCTTTGTTCTCCACCCCCCCCCAACTGATCTCTTCCTCACTGCCCCCCCCCCCCAACCCCATCAATCCCTTCAGAGCTGGGAATTTGCACGGCTAAAGGAATTGGGCAAAGGCAAGCCTCTTCCAAAGTGGCAGGATTAGCAATCACCTGGGTCAGACGTCTCCTTTTTGAGAGCCGTACCCCAACACTCATTCCTCGACTGCTTCCCGGGGGCGTTGGCTCGGGCTTATCCCCCCCCCCCCCCCCCCCCCGCCACCACACACCACAGACAGCAGTCCTAGCATCTTTTGCCTTAAAAAAAAAAAAACAACACCAAGTATTCCTTTCCAAAAGGGAATCTGAGCTCCCGCTAGTCTTTTGTTGTTTCCTTGCCGCCACCACAACCTCTCTGCCCGGCACGTTCATTTTTGAGCATAACATGGGCGTCTCTCCAAAATGTCAGAGATGAATGGGGGGGAGGGGGGGACGGCCGCTCTCAAATACAGCTGCAACTTAAAGCTCCTGAAGGTTTGAGGAGACTGAATCTAACAACAATGACAGCCCCTTCCCCCCACCCCGCCCCCAATCCTTTATCAACCACATCTCAGGAGCAGGGGAGCCCTGCAGTCAGGGATATTTCCTCAAATCTGCACCTGTTTAGTTTACAAAACCAACTTTATAAAAGGAAGTTGCCTACGTGCCTGAACGCGGAGGTAGAGAATTAGAAGCCTTCTTTTCTAAACATGTAAACCCAGTAATATCTTTTGTAGAGTTCGGGACCTATAGGAAGTTGCTGCTGCTTCTCTGAGGCACAAATGATCAGTTTGCTTATTTTCTTTACCAAAAAAAAAAAAAACCTTCCCTACTAGTTACTCCTAGGCTAAAAATATGTTATGAAGAAGATTGGATTTCCTTTGAACTTAAAGGATGCTTCATGTGCCAGTTTTTTTTTCCTTTTTCTAATTTTGAGCAAGGGTCTAGAGAATATAATAACTCTAGAATAAGGGGGAAGGAAACTGTGTTAGTTACTGTACTTAAACACTTTACAATTAGTATCCGATTAGATCATCACAGAATCCTATGATGGAGGCAAACAGAGATGAAGTAACTTCCCCAATGTCCCATAGCTAGTGTCTGAGGTTGGATTTGAACTCAGGTCTTTCGCACTCCTCACCCAACATTATATCCACTGTGTGGTGGTGATGGTGAAGAAGGGAAAAAGCAGACATCCTGAGTTGGGAGGAAATCAAATGAAAATGTATGTATGTAAGGTATTTGGCAAACTCAAAGCTATATAAATATAGCTATAGATGGAAATACTTGTCTTTGACTACTGAGTTAAATAGCTAAGAAATAAATAACTAAATTGGACTGACTACAATTATATGTATCATCTTGGGTTAGTTATGATTTCTCAAATAGACATAGGAAAAAAGTAAATGAATGAATGAGTGAATGAAAGTAGGAAGTCCTCTGTAATAAGTAGGGATTAATCTGAAAATGTTTGCAATATAAAAATAAAACATCAATAATTTTTTTTAAAAAAGCAAAATGAATGAATGAAAAATTATTTAAGTGATTATTATATACCAGACACTGCTAATTTCTGGGAATACAAATTCAAGACAAATACCTGTCTTCAGAGAACTTATATCCCATAAGGGAAACAGCTAGATGACGCAATGGATAGAGCACAGACCCTGGAGTCCAATGGACCTGAGTTCAAATTTGTCTTCAGACACTTGACACTTACAAGCTGTGTGAGCTTGGGGAAGTCACTTATGCCTGACTGCCTCATATCCAGGGCCATCTCCAGTCATCTTGATTCATATCTGACCACTGGATCCCAGATGGTTGTGGAGGAGGAAGTGGAGCTGGTGACTTAGCACAGCATCAAGTCACACAAATGCAATTCATGTGAATGTCATGGCATCACCTTCCTGATGTCATGAACTTCTTTGAAAACCTTCATTCTAATAGGGAGTGGGGGGGGGGGGGAGAAGTGTTTTGCTCTGAGAAGTCATCAGGATAGTAAGTGAAGCTTGAGTTGGGATGGGATAGTGTTAGGTTGTACAGTAGCAATTGTTTAGAATGTCCAGTATTGATTAAAATATGGTTCTATAGTGAAAAGATGATTTGGGGAAAAGATGTGTGGTTTCCAGGCTGGAGTGGAATGTAGAGAGTGTGAGGTTTTTGACTGTCTAAACCAATGAAACTTTGGAATTTATTTCCTGTTTAACTCATTCTATTGAGAGCAAAACTTAGTTTGGCCTAGGAGACTCCCCCATCCTCCCCCAACAACTCAGTATCTCCATATACTGTGGAAGAACAAGCACAGAGAGAGGCAAGAGACTGTCCAAATCATACAGCAAATACTATACCATGCAAGTCTTCTTAAAAGTTTTAGTTTTTTTAATAGTTTGGCATAATGGAAATAATATCAAATTTGGTATTCCTTTCATATTTCTTCTCTGACACTAACTTTGTGATCCTGAGCAAATCACTTCCCTTCTCTGGGCTTTATTTTTCTCATCTGTAAAGTGGGAATAATAGTAGTCAGTCATTAAACATTTATTGAGCACCTACTGCATGTCAGTCACTATGCTAAGGAATGATGTTTATCCTTCATTGTCAAAGAAGACCATGATATCAGGGAGGTGATGCCATGACAGGTAGATGAATTGGATTTTAGTGAGGGCTGCTGTGCTAAGTCACCAGCCTCACTTTCTCTTCCAGAACCATCTGAGTTCAGTGGTCAGATATGAATGAGGACGACTGGAGTTGGCCCTGAATGTGAGGCAATCAGGGTTCAGTGACTTGCCCGAGTGTCTGAAGTCAAATTTGAACTTAGGTCCTCCTGACTACAGGACTGGTGCTCCATCCACTGCACCATCTAGCTAAGGACTACCACCTTCTTCAAAGGATTATTTGGGAAGATTCACATGAGGATCAGATGAGATAATGTGTGTGAAGTGTTTAGCAAATGTATGTAAATATTAGTCATTATTATTCACTCATGAACAGAGAATTGTCATTCACACAGATAAAGACCACCCAGTGGCTTATAGTTCTTGCCAGTGGGTGTCTTGGGTCTGTAGTTGTTTAAAGCTCTGACTCTTCTTCTCCGGGCTAGCCTGCCGCCTCAACTTAAAGGGAAATACCACATTTTTTATTTGCTTTTGATGGCAGTTAAAACCCACAAGGCATGGGAATAAAGTGAATCTGGTTTGGTGGGAGGCAGGCAACTGTTTTAGTCCCATCCCCATAGGAAAGCAACAGGGCTGCAAGCTGCTATCAGTATGCATAGGACCAATAGACCAGGCTACTACTACCCAGCAGAGGAATTTAGAACATCCTGGTAGTAATAGAGACAAGGGTTGGAATTTTTAAACTTAATATTCTTTTTAAAAAGTATGAACTTTATGATTAACAAATGGTTCAACCAACACAAAGAAAAAGAGGGCACAGTTTTTTAATCAAAGGACATTTATGAAGTGACTACTGTGTGTTGAGCACTATACTAGGCAATAAGATTACAAAGATTAAAATGAAATAAGCAGATTCTGCTTGCAAGTTTGCATCCTATTTGATATGGGAGTGGGGAGGAGGGGCTGTTGAAGAAGGGAGACTACACATTAGTCCCTGAATAGGTAATAACAAAATTGACTGGTTTGTCTCTCTACCAAAAGTTCTTTTAGTTGTCCATATAAAGCATTTTAAAAATGTTTTATTGTTATACTTCTCTTTCTGTCATTGTCTGTGTCTCTCTATTTCTCTCTTTCATTTTCTTTTTTTTTGCATCTCTATCATTGCTCATTAATCTAAACTCTTCTTTTTAAAAGGTGATAAAAGTCCCTCTTTGAAAAAATAAATATCCAAACAAGGGGCAGTTAGGTGGTAGAGTGGGTAGAGAGCCAGGTCTGAAGTCAGGAAGACTCATCTTCTTGAATTCAAATCTGTCCTCAGACACTTACTGGCTATGTGACCCCTGGGCAAGGCCATTAACCCTGTTTGCCTCAGTTTCCTCATCTGTAAAGTGAACTACAGCCAGAAATGGCAAACCACTCCAGTATCTTTGCCAAGAAAATCTCAAATGGGGTCACAACTGAACACAACTGAAAAATGACTGAACAACAAAAAACATATCCAAACATAACAAATCAATACCTTTGTCCGGTCTGAAAACATTTGTCTCATTCAGCATTTATAATACTGGAGTTGATTTTTCCAGCAGTGATGATTTATGCTGGAGAAATAACATTCAACTTAGTATTCTTTACTAGTCTTCAGGCATAAATTATTTTTGTTGTTGAGCTAGTGAGAGAGGGCTCTATAGTTTACCAAGGGAATTTTTTAAAATAAAATTTTATGGATATATTTGGTTTTTACATCTCTGAAATTCCCTGATATATCCCTCCTCACTCTCCTTCTCAGAGAACCATCTCTTATAAAAGAGAAAGTAGAAGGGGGAAAAAAAAGAAAGAAGGGGGGAAAAACTGCCAGTTCCATAAAATTAACCTGCTTATCAAAAATCCCGCATTTATATGTTGTAGGTATACCATAACACTCCACTTCAAGTCTTGGATAGTTTTGGAACATTTCATTTTAATTATTTTACTCATTTTTTCATTGATTTCCTGAGGCTGCTTACTTCAATTTCTATAAGGAGAATTTAAAGGATAATATTAAAAGATCTAAGGCCTCCTAGGGAATAGGTAGATGATCTATGAATAGAGATGTCCTGGAGCCAGCTCCAACTGGGTACTAGTTAAGTTTTCAGTGAAAAGATTTACACCTTAAAAATGAACCTTTGACTAAATCAGGGTTTGATTTTTTATTTTGATTATCTAAACACAACAAATTAATGTATATTAAATTTAAAAATTTACATGCATAATTTTTTCTGGGAAGTTCAGTTGTTAAACATTTACTGGCACACCCCCATATTGCCTTAGAAACATGTTTGAGATCAGCAGGGATGATTCTTTAAGTCTTTAACAGACTGGAGGCCCAGGAAATGGAAGTTTAATAATAATAATAATAATAATAATAGTAATAACTGACATTTAGAGAGTGCTTTCAGGTTTGATAAGTAATTTACATTTATTATATCATTTGAGACTCAAAACACTCTTCTCTATAAAGGATTTATGAAAGGACACAGACAAAGATCTCATGGGCTAAGAAGGCATGGACGTATTTTCCATGTACCCTGGAAAAAAAGAGTGCCCACATTAGTATGATCAACTATTGGTTGAATCCTAACTCCCAAGACCAGTTGTGAAATGGGAAGAGTTTGACCTGATGTCTTTTCATATCCGTTTTCACAAGCTCCTTTCTTGCTTCTGGCATCATTTTCTGTTTATCTTCTTTTCTCAGGAATGTTCTTGCTCTAATACCTGGAAAGGGCAGAGTCACAAACAAAATAATATTCTTAAGGTATTGGCCCTCCCAAGAGTGTTTGCAATTTGAAGTGAGATTCATGAACACCAAAAAAATCTTTAAGATCCCTAAGGAAGGAAGAATGATAGATTTTTAAGTCAAGGAGGCCATATTGATTGGCTTCTCTTTAAATGACACTATATATATACATATATATATATATATAGTTATATATATATATATATATATATATATATAGTTATATATAGTTATATATAGTTATATATAGTTATATATAGATATATATTATATATTTAGGTACAGGTATAGATATTAGATTACATGCATAGGTATCAACATAGATTACACATACAGGTAGAGGTATTGGTAGAAATTACATATATAGGTATAGACAAATTATATGTATAGGTATCTTGTTACTGCTGTTTAGTCATTTCAGTTATGTCTGACTCTTTGTGACCCCATTTTGGGACTTTCTTGGCAAAGATACTGAAATGGTTTGCCATGTCCTGCTCAAGCTCATTTTATAGGAAACTAAGGTACACAGAATTAAGTGACTTGTCCAGGGTCACATAGCTAAGGTCTAGCACTCTATCCAGTATGCCACCTATTTGCCCATGTTTAGATAGTGGTATTAGAATTGGCATAGCTTATAGTTACAGGTCTGGATTACAAGTAGAGATATAGGTAGAAATTAGATATATATAGGTATAGGTATAGATTATGGATGTATCTATAGATATTAGATATTAAGAAAGAGGGATAAAACAGACAGATGGGCTATAGGTATAGATTATACATGTAGGTATTTATGCTGTTCAGTCATTCAATTATGTCCAATTCTTCATGACCCTATGCACCAATACAGTCCATGGGATTTTCTTGGCAAAGACAATGGAGTGGTTTGCCATTTCTTTCTATAGTGGATTAAAGCAAGCAGAGGTTAAATGGCTTGCTCATTGTCATTCGGCTCATAAATATCTGAGTCTAGATTGGAACTCAGGGAAGCTAGGTGGCACACTGTACAGTACTGGGCTTGGAGTCAGGAAAACTCATCTTTGTGAGTTCAAATCTGACCTCAGACATTTACTAGTTATGTGACCTTAGACAAATCATTGCCTCAGTTTTCTCATCTGCAAAATGAGCTAGAGAAGGAAATGGTAAACCATTAAAATATCTTTGCCAAGAAAATTCCAAATGGGATCATGAGGAGTTGGACTTGACTAAAAGAACTGAATAACAAATTTCCTGATTCTAGCCCCAGGTTTCTATCCACTAAGACAATTAACTGCCCCTTTATGTTTAGATATAAGTATCACTATGATAATACATGTGTAGGTATAGGTATAGATTATATTTTTAGGTATAAATTATATGTCTATAGATAGATAGAATGATAGTTATAGGCATAGGTCTGTATAGATTATAAAAATAGTTCAGTATTAATAGAGATTATGTATACAGGTATAGGTCTTTATGTCTAGATATAAGTATCAATATAGGTTATAGATAAAGGTATAGTTAGATATCTCTATATTATAGAAATAGGTTGGTTGGATGGTTCTTCTTGTCCTTGGTTATTGATGAAGACCAAATGATCACTTTGTTTCAGACAAATTACAATGTGTCTGACCATGGCTGATCAGACCAATACAAACTCAGAATGTTCTACCACAAGTTGGGCCCAAATAGTCCATGTGAATTCCTGGGATGAATACTCTAAACTTGCAGATGTCACATTTCCTTTGAGCTACTTCAATTCTATCTTCCTCATAGAGGGAAATACCCTCACTGATGAGGGCATGCTATGCTGGGTGGTCCGATCCAGTGTCTCTCATGCTGTACAATCATTTTTAAAGTTCTTCAATGAGACATTCAAGGTGTCTCAGTATCGCTTCTTCTGATCTCCTTGTGAGGACTTGCTCTGTATGAGTTCTCCATAAAATAGTTTCTTTGGCAAACATATGTCTGGCATTTTAACAATGAAATATAGGTATAAAGAGAGGAATATAGTTATATATAGATATATTCAAGAATAGCAATACCCTTGAACTACCAACTTTGTGGTGGTTGAACTCAGACCCTAATGACAATAGCTCAGGAGCCTGACCTCAAGAACCTTTGGAAAAATAATTCTCTCTGCCCTTCTCCCAACATCCCTGGCCCTGCTAGGTCCTGCTGAGATCACTTAGGAGAGCTATCACCATAGAGAAGGGAGCTACCTTCTTTATCACCAGTAGTACCAACTGTCTCCAAATGGAAGGACTCCAAGGAGTTCTGAGAGTGCAAAAAAAAAAGAGGAAAAGAGAAAAAAGAGCATGATATAATTTACAATTGAAATGCTCAAAAGACAATAGAGACCAACAGGTTCTTTACCTACAGAACCATCCCCCAAATGGTAATATGTGTAGTGAACTTGGAATCAGGAAGACCTATGTTCAAATTTTGCCTCAGTTACTTTCTAGTTCTGGGACCATTTAAGCTCTCTGAATCTGAGATTCCTCAACTGTGAGAGGAATGAGATTTGACCTCAACAGGACCCTTCCAAACTTCAATCTTTGATCCTATGATCTTTACTTGTCCATTTTGTGTGAATTACTTTACTGTCCATTTTGTGTGGCTCCCTTGGAATCTGCATATTTGTGTTTGGATCCCAGGAAACAAGTCACATTTGCCTGTCTCTGGATAAATGAGATCCCTTAAAAGGGAGTACCAGTTTCTCTTTCTATTGGGAGGGACACAGGGAACTAGTCTGAACTGGTCAGATTTTGTCACCATGAATGAAACCTGGCTCCAAATAAGGACATATTGACTTTTGAATGAGAGAGTAATTTTGAGTTGAACCTAATCTCTACTGTTTGACAATCGGGAAGAAAAAAAGAATCTTCACATGAAACTTCCCTGAAGTACTCTATTCTTCTGTCTCTAGGATAGGATGCTGGGTTATTATTCAGTCCTAAAATAGGTAGAGAAAGTTGATGTTGCTTCTGTTTTATAAATTAAGGATTATAAAACATAAGAGCATAGTCTTAGAGCTGGAAGGACCCTTGGAGACCACCTGGTTCAAGATATCATTTTAGAGATGAGGAAACTGAGGCCTTCCAATGGCAAAACAACTCACCCAAAGACTATAAATGAATCGAATAATGTAACCCAAGTCTTTGAACTCTTTACCAATAAATTAGCAAATATTTATTGAGTGCCAAATACATTGCCTTTTAACACAGTTACAGTTCGATATCAACGTGAGAAAAACTAATATATGGTGTTAGTATTTGGAATTACCTCTTATCCCATGGCAGTCCCTAGCCTCCCTGTAGAACAGCAGTTTGGTTCATCAGGACTGCAATTGGAATGGGAAGGTTTGACTCTGAATTCTAAGCTCTTTCAGCTTAGAATCTGTGTGATGTTGGACAAGTCTTGAAGCTTTTCTGGTCCTTATTCCCTCACGTGTAAATTAAGGAGATTGTAAAAAATGGTTTCTAAAATCCTTTTTTGCTCTTAATCTCAGATCCTATCAGGTAACCCTGCATCTATGGTACTGAAAGGCTGAAGTACCCTTCCCCCCGGAGATCTGGGATTCTTTGTTCGAATGTACAGCTCTCAGAAGAATTGAGTGAGGAACCAAATCTTTATTTTTTTTTTCTCTGCCTGGTGTTCTATTGTGTTCCCATTCCTCTGCAGCCCAGGTCATCCATAAACCCCAACATCAAAATGGAAAGGTTTTCAATTAAAGATTCAAATTGGCACCAGTCCCTTCTGATGGAGGCCAAATGAGCTTTCTATAAAGTGGAAGGCACTAAGAATTCACTGTTTCTCCTCTGATTGCCTATTTCTCAGGGCACGCATAAATAAAAGTCTGAAAGGTTTTGCACGGGGTTTGCATTGAAAACTTGAGACTCAACCTTGCTTCCCAGCTGCTCCTGTTAAGAAACGGGTTGCACTGGATATCATTCAGTCAAACTCGCCCTAAGGATGGTAAATAGTCACCACTGGAGGTGAAGGACGTGCAGAATGTCAGGGGAACATAACCAAGTGTTGTATTAAAAAAGCATATGCGGTGACTAATAATGGACGACCTGGGGTGTGGTTGTCAGAAGAGAAATCACCTCCCCACGGTGCCGACGTGAGACACGGGAAAATATCTTCTGTCTCCCAGGGCGTGTTGATTCAGTCAGAATGAATCCAGCTCCAGTTATCACACTCCTGTTTTTGCAAGCTCTCCATGTTTGCTCAGGAAGGGGCTGTTCTTGCTGGGATGCTGACTGGCTGAACAACCTAGTCTCGGATCTATTAAGCCAGCATCACGTTCGGCACTCCAACAGAGTACTCCTTCTCCCCCAGTGCCAGTCCTGGGGAGGGCAGGAAGTTTTCCCTAGGTAGCCACAGCTGCAAACACTTAGTATCTTCCTACCTCACACCTACTCTATCCCCCACTTTTGAGAGAAAAAAAGAAGAAAAGAAGAAAGAAAAGATTCTGTGATGTCTATATTTTTTTCAAACCTAATTTGATGCAATGAGGCCAGACGCAGAGAGACCCAGGGCTCAGGACTGTTAGCATAAATTGTCTTCTCTGAAGGTTCTAGTGAAGCATCAGCTCTCCCGACACAGAGCAGTTCACTGCAAAATATCTCTGGCAAACCATCCTTTCCTAAACTTTGATTTTAGTTCTTCAGTCATTGCTTGAATTTCCAAATAACCAAAGAGTGAAGAACACATGAGAATACATTTTGTGTGATTAACCTCTATGTGGGATTTTCTTCAACTGAAAAAGGAAAGGTTTCATCTAGTTGACCTAGAAGAACCCTTAATAGCTCTATATTAATCAATCAATCAATCAACAAGCATTTACTGAATGTAATGGGGGCCCTGTAGAGGGGAACCTGCTCCTTGGTGCAGACTGGGTGTGCCCTGCTTACTGACATCCCTTGTGGAAGGTCCTAGGTAGTCTACTTTTGGAAAAACCAGATGATATATATGGAAAGGGTCCCACTCCCCAATTCAGAGAAAAAGCAGATATTCTGACCATTTGTTCCCTTTTGTCATACAAAGAAGAGTTTTTCACCTAATTTCTGAACCAGAACTGAAGATGTATTCAATAGATCCTAAAAGTGGCCACAGTGGTTTCCTCTTTCTTACTGGACTGTGTTTGACTGAGGAGTGCTCCAGGGAGGAAAGAGGCCTTGTGAGATTCAAAATGTTGGACTCATGAACCACCACTGGACTGGGTCTAGGACCCAACAAATAGGTAAGAGTTTGTAGACTACAATACAGCCCCAGGAGTAAGTGGAACCTAGTCCAGTAGTAGATTTATTCATCAAGATTCATCAAGGGTATTAGGATGCGGGGGGGGGGGAGGTACAGTGGATAGAACACTGACCCTGCAATCAGGAAGAAAAGCTCAAATCTGACCTCAGTCACTTACTGTGTGACCCTGAGCAAAACACTTAACTCTGATTGCCTAAAAACAAAGATTCTAAGTCCTATAAAAGAGAGGGACTGGTCTATCACCTATGCCACATTTAGAAATGAATTTGATGAGACAAATGCTTCGTAGAAACAACTTTAAGTTGGCGCTTACTCCCTCAAGAGTCCAAAGTAGCATGGAAGTCCAGATGTTAGGGGTAGGTTGGGGTGGGGAAGGAAGCAGTGTAAGAGAATGTTTTTATCTCTGGTCTGGTTATATCTTCTTGATAAATCACCTTTGAGAACTGATTGATTTGAATTGATCAGATGATATAGGGACATTAATCACTGAACTGATATCTATTGAAATGAGATCATGAACTAATAATACTGAAAAAATGTGCCCAACACTTCAGAAGTGTCCTTAAGACCTTGGAAGAGAAATGTAGCCTTGCCTGGAAGACTGAGTGTGAATTGGGATAAAGATCCTCAGAATTATAAAGGCTATATCAAGGACCACTATGTGCTAGATCTATAATCTCATGATCCTTCTCTCCTATCTCCCTACCCCTGTTCTGTTCCACATCATGAAAAAGAATCATTGGGAAATTTAAGACAATGGGCAAAACTGATGATGACTTCAAAAACTACTCTCCTAATGATTCAGAGTAGAGAATAGTTATCTCAGCAGGTGCTTTGATGAAGGCTTACTTCCTACTCAGGCTTTCTGGAACATGAGTTCTTTGGTGAGAAAACTCCAAATGAGGTTATGAAGAGTAGGTTATAAAAAATGACTGAGCAACACATACTTGAAGTACTGTTGTGTACCCTGGGACTTCATTCATATGAAGATTGTCATCCATTCAATTCAGCTGAAATAAACAATCCTTTTTTTTTAATGTTGGAACTATGCTAGGTTCTGACACAAAGACAAATTCAGAAATGGTCCTTGCCCTCAAGAAAGTTGCATCTTACTTATACTAATCAATGGGAAGGATCTAAGGAGTGTGATCTAAGCAGAAGACTATTGTGGTCTAGAATAAGGGTACAGGGAGTAAAACATGGAGACAAAGAATATTTGTACTGAGTTCTGAACTATTACAATTCATGTCAGTCATGCTTCTAGTGTCTTAGGTAACAGTAGAAACCCATCAGATATTGTATCTGCTTTTTATTGTCAAATCAAGAGCTGCTAATTGGACCACAGAAAAATGGTGGCACTCTGAGACATTAGGAGGTCTGAGACTCCTGCCTAGGCTGCTGGGACCTTCCTGTCCTCAGAACTGCCTGTCTCCATGAGGAAAGCCAGTTGGCCCTAAAGGTCTGATGATGCCACAGAAGAGAAGGAAAGAGTCAGATGATTGACATCTCATTAAGTTCTAAGTGAAAATAATCCATGATTCTGCTTTGCTGCAGTAGAGGTCAAGAAGGTGATGGACAATCATGATTCTTCAACTTTACTACTAACTGTGTGATCTTAGGAAAGTCCTTTAAGTGTCCTGGGCCTCAATTCTTTTGTCTGTAAAATGAGGTGACCTTTAAAGTCTCTGCCATCTCTAAACTGGGATCCAGAGAATTTTCATAAGATGAACTAATTATTCTCTAAGTAGAAAGTTCAGGGAAGTCACTGTGACATGAATGGAAGTGACATAAATGGAAATTCAATCAAATTCAATTCAGTAAGCAGTGATTAAGTAGTCAGTTATCTGATAAACATTTATGAAGTATTTTCTATGGGCCAAGCACTATGCTAAACAAAAGACAGTCTCTGCCCTCCAGAAGCTTACCATCCAAGGGAAGAGACAAATTGCCAGCTATGTTCCAAGCACTATGGTATCTGTAGACACAAAGATAAAACAAAAGCTTTCTACAGGAAAAAAAAAAAAATTCTAGTTCCTCTTTTCATTATTTCCTATTTTTTTCTTGTTTGTACATTTTTTTTAAACCATCTTTTCTATTTGACACTAAACTTTCTCAGGACAGGGACTGTGTGTTTTGCAAACTTTCATTGTTTCCCCAGTGCTTAGCACAGAGTCTGGTACATTTATGTTGTTATTCAGCTGTTTTCAGAGGAGTTCGACTCTTTATGACCCCATTTCAGGGCTTTCTTGGCAAAGATATTGGAGTGGTTTGCCATTTCTTTTTTAGTTCATTTTACAGATAAGAAAACTGAGACAAATAGAGTTAAGTAATTTGACCAGGGTCACAGATCCAGAAAGTGTCTGAGGCTGCTTTTGAACTCATGAAGATGAGTTTTCCTGACTCCAGGCTTGGCATTCTTACCCACAGCACCATCTAGCTGCTTTATAACCTTTGTTGGGGGAGAGTCTATTCTACTTTTTGGGAGGGTGTCCATTCCATATATATAGTTATAGCACACACATAGAGAAAATCTCTAATAATAAATATATAACATTTATATAAATATATTCAATTTAATGGAATAGAAAAATAATTCTAATATAAATAATAACCTCTGAACATATGATAATAAGATTTGAACTCAGGAAGATGAGTCTTTCTGATTCCAGGTCTGGCTCTGTTATCCATTACACCAGCTGTCCCCTAGCACCAAATAGGTGTTTAATAATTTAAACAAACTAAATAAATAAATTAAGCTGACTGTCATCAAGGATTTTACATTGTTCCTGAAGATAAATGTGTCATCATTTTACTTTAATCTTTTGCTTAGATTTTTGTTATTTTTTGGTTTCCCAAGATCCCAAAGTGTTGAAAAGAGAGTTTATTCCAAATTTTAAACAATACATTTTAAATAAAGCATACGAGGATAGAACAGTGGAACAAATACTGACTTTGACATCACACAGTGAGGGTTCCAACCTCTAACCTCATGATTTCTATCTCTGTGACCTTGGGTAAGTAATTTTACCTTCCTGAGCCTCAGTTTCCTTAACTATAAAGTGAGAGTGTGAGACAAAATGACCTCTGGCATCCCTTCAGGTACTAGCTCAAATCACTCTGTATTTCTTCATATTCTTGCCAGAAGCCTTCCTACCCTAAACCTACATCTACCCTGAGATCCCCGCTCTTTTATGTTGAGTCCCTGACTGTGCCTATCATTTTATGAGAAGTCTTAGTCATATTCACTTCATTCTCTGGATTTCTTCACCTTGCCTCCAGTAGCCTTTCCCTTCCTCTACTCCCAGTTATCAGTTCCTTATTGTTTCATATTTTCTCCCATTTGAATGTGAATTTCTTGAGATTGAGAACAGTCTCACTCATTTGTATTTGTATCTCAGTGTTTAACATTGCTTAATTAGGGGCAGCTAGGTGGCACAGTGGATAGAGCACTGGTCCTGGAGTTTAGAAGTATCTGAGTTCAAATCCTGCCTCAGACACTTAATAACCTAGTTGTGTGACCTTGGGCAAGTCACTTAATCCCACTGCCTTACCACAAAAAACTGCGAACATTGCTTAATTGTTCTGCCTATCTTTTTCTTCCTTCTTTGTCTCTGATGCTAAAAAAGGTAGAACAAAAGATGATAAAGGAAAATAACAATCCCTGAAAGCTACCACAAGCTAAGGAAAATCCTCATTACTTTCCTTTTATAAAAGATCCAATTCAGGTGAGCCCTTACATTAAAATGTCATCATTTTCAAGAATCAAGAATGAACAACATCTCCTAAGCTAAGAGGCTTAGTCTTGGTCTCTGACATTTTCAATCTAATAGAGAAATGAGGTGTGTGTGTGTGTGTGTGTGTGTGTGTGTGTGTGTGTGCACATATATTTATAAGTATGTATAAAATAGGTATGTATGTATGTATATATTATAGGTATGTTTTTATTAAAAAGTGAATCCCAGCATTTTATAACTGAGTAATCACCTAGAAAGGCGACAAATACCTGACTGTAGAAGGGGGGAAAGACAACTAGGTGGTGGAGTGAATAAAGAGCTGAACCTAGAGTCAGGAAGACTCATTTTTCTAAGTTCAAATCTGGTCTCAGACACCTCCTAACTGTGTGACCCTAGACTAGTCACAACTCTGCCTCAACTTCCTCATCTTTAAAATGAGTTGGAGAAGGAAAAGGCAAAGCATTCCAGTATCTTTGCCAAGAAAATCTCCCAAAAGGGATCACAAAAAGTCACCTATGACTGAAAATGATTAAACACCAAGGAAGAAAAACTCCCAGGGGGTCTTGATATCAGAGCTGATGTTTAACCAACAAGTCACTTAAATTTTTGACTCTCAGTCTATGAAATGAAGCTAGAAACATTTGTACCACCTTCTTCCAAATAGATTGAGGGAAGCATTTTACTAAGTTTAAAGTGTTATATATAATATGAGTCCTTATTTTCTGGTTCAACTTCTTCATTTTATAGAGGAAGAAAATGCAACCATGAGGGATGATAAAGAAATGAATGAATAATAAAATAATAAATAAAATAAAAATGAAATGAATGAATAATAAAATAATAAAAAAAATAAATGGGACCTTCTCCTTATTAGTGGAAACAATACCTTGTGCCTGTCTGAGGGGTAAGCAGAGACAGAGAGAGAGAGAGAGAGAGAGAGACAGAGACAGAGACAGAGACAGAGACAGAGACAAAGACAGAAAGACAGAGACAGGGAGAGGCAGACAGATGCAGAGATGAGAGAGAGACAGAGGCATATAGAGAAAGAGAAATGGATTGAGAGACAAGAAAGAGAAAAAGAGTCAGAGAGACAGGAGACAGAGAAAGAGAAAAAGAGAGAGGCAGAGAGGTGAGACGGGGGTGGGGGTAGAGAACTCCAGTTTTAGTCAAATTTTCACGTCACTTCTAGCTTCCAGCTTTGAGAAACAAGATGGACAATGCCAACCTGACTTCAAATAATTGAAGGAAAAGACTCTAGTCTGTCCCCAACTTGTTACGCCAGACACTTTGAGGAGCTTCCCTTTGAATTGGGATTCTGTCTTGGTTGACTTGAGTTACTTCTCTCTCAAAGGGAGAATTTCTTCACTCTGAATTGTCTGACATATTTTCTCCATTTCTCTGATTTGTTTTGCTATGATTTGGATAAATGAGTTTCTTGTAAAATGTTCATTGTTAAACTGGTATTTAGTGGGTAAGTCAAGTTTTGGAAATAAAGCTTGGAGTCCTGTCTCCCCTGCCCCCAATAATGAAGCAGCAAATAGAAGTTACACTGAATCTGAAAATCAGAGAACAGATAGATCTAATTCTATCCTGGTACTCCTCTCAGTGCTTCTCCAACTTCTTGCTTCCTCTTCTGGCAGGAATTAAAGTCTCCTTTAGAGAAGCATGGGGAAGTAGAAGCTAGGTAAATCTACTTTACCTCCTGAAGAGACACACAATGACACCCTGATGAGGTTATAGGGAAACTTCATTACACTTTGGACTCACCATACATATGACATGTACCATTCATTCTGCAAAATGGGATGACTTACCCAAGTTCATGCAACTAGTCAACAACTGAATCAAAACCAAAATTTGCCTCTTGCTCTTAAACCAGGTTCTCTTTTATTATCCACGTCATTCTTGTCTCTCCAAGTGTGGTAGACATCTTGCAAGGTCTGTCTGTCTTTCCTGCTAAAAGAACTTCTAGTTCTCTTGTGTTCAACCCTCATTTGTCTGTGCTCTGACACCTAGTATTTGGTGGTAGAAATGGCTGATAAAATTCCAGGCTGATTAATTTCATGTTTAATCTAACTGATAGTCTTGTACCCTTTGCAAATAACCTTTTTTGTACAAAAACTGCAATGGTTCACTCCAAACCAGATCAAAGAGGCCTGTATGACTCACAAGCCACTAAATAAACACTGATGCCTGATGGCAGTAATATGGCTATTTATATTCAGAGCTTGATTTAACCAGTGGCATTCCTGTAATAAGATAATAAGCATGAGCTGTTTACTAGGAAGAAAAAAGGAGAGAGAGAGTGAGAAAGAGGGAGAGAGAGACAATGGTGCTGGTGTTCAATAAAATCTCTTAACAGGCAAATGAGCCTCTGAAATTGGTTGGCAAATATATCCAGAATGAGATGTGCTAATTAGCTGCTGTTACTGATTTTCTGAAATAAAGAGTTTAAACTTTGATTAGCTCTGAAATTTGGTACTATCAAAAATACAGAGTGTAGAGCACTCTGTTGAAAGTCATGGCAATTACCAATACTAATTGCAGATACATGTTTGATACTGATATATTCATTGATGGCACAATAGTGAATATATAGTTCTATATATTAGTTGTCCAGATCAAAAGAAAGGAATAAGAAATGGTGGTCCCAAATAGGTAAAATGAAGCCTAGTGTTGGCTGGAAGGGTCATGTGAATCCCAAGTTCTTGATTATAAATATGTATGTATGTATGCATATTGTTGCTATTGTCTATTTTTCATTCTCTACGACCATGACATTAGGGAGGTAATGCTATGATATGCATGTGAATTGGATTTGAGTAAAGAGTGCTGTGCTAAGTCACCAGCTTCACTTTCTCCTCTGGAGCCATGTGGGTCCAGTGGCCAGATAGGAATCAGGATGCGAGGCAATCAGAATAAAGTGACTTGCTCAAGGTCACACAATGAGTTAGTACCAAGTGTTTGAGTTTGGATTTGAACTCAGGTCCTACTGACTCCAAGGTTGGTGCTCTATCCACTATGCCTCCTAGCTGCCCTAGCTGTATTATGTATGCATCCATGTATGTTTATAAAGAACAAGGTTTCCCTAAGATATGTATCCATGCATATCTATGTATAGATACACAAATGTCATTGTATGGACATTTATGTCCATAAACATGTCTATGTGGATAGATATGTATGTGTATGTATATGTATATCTCAACCATTATGCCTTAGTTTCCTTATATATGAAATGAAAGGGTTGACTTCTGAGATCTCTTCAAGTTCTGAATCTATAGTCTTATTTCTTTCCCTTTCTTCAATTCAACTCAACTGGCATTATCATTTTATGAAATCTCTTTCAGGCATTAACTTCAAAGTCAGAAACCTTGGATTCAAGACTTTTCTCTGCTATATTCTGGAAATGTAACCCACAGCAAGTCATTTTACTTCTTAATGTTCCTAGATAACTCTCTAAGATGACAAATTTCAGAGACAATGGTGAATTCTTTCATGGAAACTCCCTACAATGATGAAATCTCAGATCTAGCATCATCATCATCACCACCACTATCATCATTAACATCATTGATGCTAATTTGGTACTTTATATACATAATAATTTGGAACTTCCCAAAGTCTTTCAGTAGTAATTATAAGAGATAGAACTATTATAATTTAAAGATATCAAATTTGAGGTTGAAAAATGTTTAATGATCTTCCAAGAGGGTCATGGAAAGTGTGGCAGGAGTTGGTACTTCTGAGTTCTGAGTCAACTACTCTATGCTGCACTAGCCTTTCCTTATGCTTATAATTTCTTCCCATTTGCAACTGTTAAAATTGTATCTCTAACTCTTATACTAACCTGTTTCATTCATTGTAGTAAAAATTTTAAATGTTTTGACAATAGAGATGTGATTTGAATAAAGACAAAATTAATCCAGCACTGATATATTTCAAAAAATTATAAAATATATAAAAATGTAATCCAGAGGATTCCAGTTCTGTCTACAGCTTTAAAATACATCAGTAAAAATAAAATATACTTATTTTTGTATCTAAGTAGTTGAAATTAAGCAATAGCATTTTTTTTTTGATGCTCAACCAATAGTTTGAATTGGTATGTTGCTCTTTGGTTGATTGATTGAATTCTGTCTATTCAATTCCCTCACCCCACCCCAATTGTATTTATCCATACAAATGTTATTACTTCAGATCCAGAATGACTGATGTTCTTGGCCAAGAAGAACCAGCAAATTAATTAATTAGGGTATTATTCCATCTTTAATGATATGATAGAACCTCATTTTAATGAAAAATAATGTCTTCTTTAAAACCTTTGAATTTCTACATGCAATATTTCAAAGTGGGGATCCTAGTCTAGTCAGCACTTTTACATCATATTATTGTGAGGAAAATACTTCACAAAACTTAAAATGCCATCTAAACATCATCATCTAAATCATAAGTTCTCACATAAGTTGTGATTGTCCTTTAGAATGGAGATATAGCCAGAGATATGAGTAATGAATTTGCTAATTGTTCTTCCCTTTTGGACACTATCAACTGTTCAGTTTTGCCTATAAAATAGGAAAAAAACCTTGATAATAAGGGAAGTCATAATGAAGAGGAATCAGTATCTTATTTCTCACTGTGGAAATGTTTCCTTTTCTCTGCTACAATTTTGGCTCATTTTAAAGATTTTTTTTCCCTATGAACAGCCAGGCAGGAACCAAGCTGTTAGCATCAATGACAAGAGGAAACAGGTTTAAATTACACCTGGAGGGCTTTTAAGTTAGATTTAGGAAACATTCCTTCACTTTCAGAATTGGGAGGCACTAGTAAGCAAATCTACTTTGTAGGGTTTTAAGGAAAAGGAATTTTGAAATCGTTCTGAGTTGTATTTGAAGAGTCAGGGGGCTTGATAGGATGACCTCAGCTAAATCTCTCCCCCCTGTGATTTAATATATAAACATGAGAGATAGTTTAATGAAGTTTAGTCATTCAAACATGGTAGCAGATGGAGAAGGGGGTAGGAGACAAAGCAGGTCATGAGAGGTCTCATCTCAATCCACCAAAAAACCCTCCTTACTCTACTTTTCCCTAGTGCCTGGCTCCCTAATATGAGTGACCTCATAGATGTGGATATTTCCTGTAACAGGGGAGATAATACTCCCCCTCATTTCTTATCCACGCAATTCTCATCCTTGTTCCTTCCAGGTCTGCTACAGTAGATCCACCTTAGGTGAGGGGGATATTAAGATAGTATATGGATACCAAAGAAGTACATGGGCTTTCCATCAATTGTGCCTCTCCATATCCTTCACCGGCTTATAGTCACTGCCCCCCGTCCCTTTCTAATTTTGGAACCATAATCAAATCAACTTTATCATACTTCACTGGCTACCTTTATGTTCTCCTGTTTTCTACTCTCCCCACCTCCCCCCCCCCCAACCTGCCTCCTATCCTCACCAGTCTCAGTCTTGTGTGACTTCTATCATTCACTGCCTTGACTCCTACATGCATGCTGCTGAACTAAAGTGTAAAAAAAAAACCCCACACAATTGTTGTGACTAGGTCTAATACAAATTTATGTTACAGAACCTCAACTACTGCTGTACAACCCTATTACACCTTCCTTATTCATTCTGGTCATTTAAATATACATATACACATGTATGTATATGTGAACATATACAGAATTTAATATATTAATTATCATAATAAATATAAAATAATATATGTACTTTAATAGCTTAGTCTTCACTAATTTGAGGGGAGAGGAGGGAGACTGTGTGTATGTGTATGTGTGTATGTGTGTGTGTGTGTGTGTGTTTAGCCATCCTCTCCTAAGATGAAAACTCTCTTGGATATTCACAGTTGTCTTTGTGACCCCCAAGACTTAGTCCATCCTCTGGTACGCAGTAAGGGCTTAATAAATAATCCATTCTGTTATCCATTCATTCCAAAAAATGGCATAAATAACCAAAGTCACCCCAAGTCCTTTACATAAACTGATGAGAGTCCAGAGCATGTGAAGTTTTGGAAATAGCCTGGGACATATGCAATTTTTTTGGAAATAGTTAAGAGTGGCTTACCTTAGGGACCCCAGATGCTATTCTGCCAATATGTCAAAGATCCATGCTTTCAACCTCATGGGTACTACCTTCTCTACCTTAGTAGTGAAAAGATAGTTCTTGGATATTGCATACCTCCAGATTCCTTTGGATGAAGGGGATGAAACAGAAAATCTTTCTAACAAAGAGCTCATTGAATCTTGGGTCAAGTTTGAAGTATTCATTCTGAGCTTCTGGTGAAGATTAATTGTATTCTTCCTCCACCTGTCTCCCTGCAGTTTTCACTGGGTGAATTCTTTAGGTCAACTTCATTGTTAGATATTCTTTCTCCCCACTGATTTCAATGAGGTGTGACTGTTGGCTGTAACATGGAAGTTGCAGTAATTCAGCCTTGGGTTAAGTGATCCTCAAATAATTACCAAATATACTTCATGTAACTGAATTAGTGAATTATGTAGGTCTCTTTGAAATGAAAGACCCTTTAGGAATGTAAGATACTTTTACTCTTTGTTATTAATAACCTTAGCAATGTAAGAACCCAAAGTAATACTCAGTATGCTCCCGCAATGGAAAGACTAAAATTAAAGGATGCAATTGATTTTCATTTTCCATACCTTTTATTTTCTTTTCCTTCCATTAATAGTCGGGACCTAATATGCAGCAAGTCTTTAAATCTCCTCTGATGTTAATAAGGCATTGATTGTACAGCTATGTAAATGTCAGAAATTAGCCAAAATGTAACTATGGATAGTTTTCTTGCTTACTATGATTTCTTACTATTTCCCATCTCCTACCTCAGCCCTATACATTATCTAAGAAACCTTTAACCTATAGGAAAATTTTGCTAGGATTTAATTTCATTTGGGTACAACTCCTCTCTGAATCTCATTAATATAAATAATTATGTATCTAATGGACATATCCAGAGAATAGGATTAGGGGTCAATTAGAGGAGAGCAAAGATTGCTATGAAAAAAGAACTTGTCTTCCCATAATACCATGGGGTTTGGTCAGAGATTACACAAGGATATATGGTAGTACTATAAATCAAAGATATAAGAGATCAGAGAAGCATAGAAAGAATTAATATAGAGTGGAAGTTTTATTATTATCAGTAATAATAATAATAATAATTGAATTTTATATAGGACTTTATATAAGGAATTTGGAAAGCTCTTTACATATATTATCCTCATAGTAACTATGTGAAATAAATGTTATTATTATCTCCATTTTACAGATGAAGAAACAAAAGTTAAGGGACTCATCCAGAGCCATACATTTAATAAGAATGTGAGGTCAAATTTGAACCCAGACTTTATTTATTCCAGGTCCAATGCTCTAGCTACTGTACCACCTAGCACAAGTGATATAGTAGATAGAGCATGATCCTGAAGTCAGGAGGACCTGAGTTCAAATTTGACCTCAGATACTTAGTAACTATGTGACCTTGGGTAAATCACTTAATCCTGATTGCATCGAATACAGGGTCATCTCCTGTTGTCCTGATTCATATCTGGCCACTGGATCTAGATGACTCCAGAGGAGAAAGACATTTAGTACAACATCCCCTCATTCAAATACAGTTCATATGTTTTTCATGCCATGGTCTTCGTTGAGAATCAAGCTGCCTCTGACAAAACAATTTTTTAAAAAGAGTACAGCTGTGTAAATGAACAGAACAAAAAAAACAAAACTGGAATGTTGTTCTATCAAAATGACCAAAGAGATGAGAAAATGTATCTCCTTCCCTATTCTAGGTTGTGTTTGACTTTCACCAGTCCCTTGGTAGTTTAAGGTTGATATTGGATTGAAAGGAGGCCCTTGTAACTCATTTAACAGTCAACAAAAGGAGATTTATTTAGCCACAGGAGAAGAAGGATATTCAACAAGGATAGGCACTGAGGACAACTTGAGTTGATTCAACTGAACAAAGTTCCCAAGGAGACCAACCAGCCAAACACCAGAGAGCAATCAGATCCTCCTGGCTGTTTTGTATTCAGGAAATGAGGAAGAGGTGTGAACAGTCTCAGCCCTTAGTCCCCTGAGCCAACCAAGTCTGAAAGAATGTCTCTATTTTTAAAGCAAAAACTCACCTAACCTGCACAGGAAGGTAGGAAGGGAGGGGGTGATTATTAGAATGGAAGGAAAAGAAAATAAAAGGATAGAAAATGAAACTCAGTTGCATCCTTTAATTTTAGTTCCTGCATTGCTGGAGCATACTGAGTATTACTTTGGATTCTTACATTGCTAAGGTTATTAATAACAAAGAGCAAAAGTACCTTACATTCCTAAGGGTTCTTTCATTTCAAAAAGACCTATGTAATCCTGCACTCCTTTTCTTGCAGGATTAGGAGTTGATGGGTGTAGAACAAAACAGATACTGTCAGACTTGATAATTGATGTGTTCAATGATTTTGCCAAACTGCTTTTAGTTCTCTTTAGAAAAAAAAAATTAGAGAGATAGTTCAGTTGGTAGAAGAATCTAGTCAGAAATGAAGATGATAAGTAAGTAAAAAAAATCATAAAATTATAAAACTAAAAAGTGATAGTGGCAAAAGGTAGTAGCAGTCTTTAGTTAATGACTGAGGGATTCCTGAGCAAATCAGAATCAGTAGACTTCAACAATCTAATTGTACAGTAAAAATAGAGGATACACACATTGGGCACCACCATACCAGAGGAAATAAGTGAGGAGAATTCCCATAGAAAGCAAGTTTAAAGCAAAGAGGTAAGGATGGGCACCTGTATAGATATCTGGGATTCAGAAAGGTTTTGCTCATCTCCACTGGCAAGGAAATAACAATCTGCGACTGAGGAAGAACTAAAAAGAAAACCCATGATAAATACATGTCCTGCACACATATGCACACACATATAGAGAGAGTTTTTACTTAGTTGAAGTGAGCTTTCTGCTTTGGGTTGGAGAAGGGAGAACTGCTACTATTGCTATCACTTCTCCTGCTCATTCTGTTGTGCCCTGTGGCAGTGGAGGAGGATGTGGTAGGGAAAGGAAGAAAGTCCCCAATACCTCCTTCCTCTGTCTGTGTGGTCTCTTCTCTTTTCTCCTTTCAGCCCCACCTCAAACCCAAACCATGGAATATTTCCTTGATTCAAGAGATGATTTAAAAAACTCCAAATCCTAGAAAACTATGAAGGTTGAGATCATTCTTCCTACTGTCCTCTTGTCTACCTAAGGGGTGATGTTTTGCAATAAAGTCACAGATGGTGGTGTGATAAGCTTATTTTTTCAGGAACAAAATTAATCATCTAAGAAAGAGAAGTGGGAAAGGCTCTATTCCTCTTCTATACCTTTTGTTGTTGTTTAATCATTTTTCAGTTTCTGACTTTTAATGACCCCATATGGAGTTTTCCTTCTCCATTTCCTTCTCTCATTTCCTTCTCCAATTCATTTTTGAACTGAGGCAAATAGGGTTTAGTGACTTACCAGGGTCACACAGTTTGTAAGTGTCCGAGTACAGATTTGAACTATCCACTGTGCCATCTAGTTGCCCAAAATTTAGTTGTTTATTTCTGTCTTTATATATATATGAATGTGTGTATACATATAAATATATATATGTGTGTGTGTGTGTGTGTGTGTGTGTGTGTGTGTATACACACATAAATCACTAAAAGGAAACTGACTCCTAAGTAAATGAAAACCAATAATAGTACTAGAAAACAGATAATAAAACATACCAAACCTCCTATGTCATAATATAGAGGCATGGGACTATCAGAGCAGAGTATTATATGTTGTCAGATGTGGTCACCAGATTCCGTGTTTTTATTTGGATATTTTTCTTTGTTATATACAAGATGTAATAAGGAATTCAATTGGATTATAGAAGAAGGTTTCCTACTTAGAAATGATGTAAAGACCAAAGACAAGAATATAACATTTTAAGAAATTTGCCAGTACCTAAATTAGTGTAATGTAAACTGAAGAACCTGAATTGAGCTAAATTTAGATGTTCCTAGAGAGAAAAACTGGGCAGAGGCAAACATGAACCATGCTAATGTTATTTAGAAAGAAGTTTCCTATGATTGAGCTCAATCTGATTGCTAAGAGTAGAGGAGTCTAGGAATCTAACTTAAGGGTTAGATTTCATGCATACCACATTTCCCTATGTATAAGATACACTCTTTTTTGAAAAACCTGGGGTCTAAAAACTGGGAATGTCTTATACAGTGGTTATAATTTTTTTTACTTACATTTCCTGCTTTTTCATGCTTGTCTTTGCACACATTGTTTTGCATTTGTTACAGGTATATTAGATTACATTTTGCCATGTTCTGCCCTGAAATGGCTCAGAAAATATTTTCATCCAGTGCTGAATTCAAGTTCAAAGTGATCCATTTTGCAAAAGTGAATGGAAATTGTGCTGCTGAACATCAGTTTGGTCCTCCAACTGAGGAAAACAATCCGAGACTGGCTATGGGAAGAAAAAACCCTACTGACAATTCCATGGCAGAAGAAGACCATGAGAGACAAGTCAGCCAAATGACCTGAATTGGAAAAGGAACTGAAGATGTGTATTGAAGAGCAAAGAGCAATGGGAATTACTTTCAAAGGAGGACACAGTTGGTGCTTCAGGTTCATGAAACAGAATGGACTAAGCATGCCCTCACCAGACTTGCCCAAAAGATGCCTGAAAGCTATGTGCAGAAGAACCTTGAGTTTCATAATGAATAAAATGTGAGTTCAATAACTTTACATAATTCATTTTTTTTAATTTCAGGCCCAAAATTTAAGGTACACCTTATATGTGGGATCATCTTATACATGGGGAAATAGAGTATTTCTGAAAGAATTCCATGAGCAGCAGCTCACTGTTTCCTTTGTCTTAGAAAAACATAACCTGAATTTGGTTCCTAATTCTTCTTAAGCCAAGTCACCTAATCCCTCTGGGGTTCAATTTCCTCCTCTGTAAAATAAAAAGACTTGATGAGCCCCAATATCCTTTATTTTTAAAATTAAATTATATTTTTTCAATTAACAAAGATTTATTCTTTCTTCCAACCCCTACATTGGGAAAAAAATTTAAAAATTAAACCCTTACAACAATTATGCCTAGGTGAACAAAACAAATTCCACATTTGTCATATCCAAAAAAGTAAAAATGTTGATCAGCACCTTGAGTCCATCACATTTCTTTCAGGAAATTCAATGAATGCTTTATGATGAGCCCACTAAAATAATGACTAAATAGCCAAAGTTCTTTCTAATAATCTATATGTGTTCCAATGATGCCTAGACTCAGAGTTTCTATTTGTTCATGGACTGTCAGAATGAGGAATACAGCTGTTCATACAAATACTTGTAATTTCCTGGCAGATGGTCTGGACAATGATTTAAGAAGGATGGGAAGCAATGACAGACCACCTGAGTCAGAAAAGCTGTAAGAGTTGGTAGGAATGCTATATCCTTCTCATTGACACAAGTCATGTAGATGCTTGATCTTGGTTGGTTGACATGTGAGGAGAAAGAAAGAAAATGGTGGCAAACTGGTTATGGGAAGTATTGACAGAGGGTAAGGATGGATTAGGTAGAAGATGCTAGGAGAAGATGGGGCCCATCAAGGCATTAATTTTGGTCAGATATCATTACAAGGTCTTAGGGGTGTGTGTGTGTGTGTGTGTGTGTGTGTGTGTGTGTGTGTGAAAGAGAGAGACAGAGACAGAGACTGAGACCCAGAGAGACAGAGATAAAGATAGGGAGATCATTGACGGTAAGGGATGAGAGAGCTTGAGATTTTGTGGAGATGAAGCATAGGTAATGGCAAAACTCAATCTTTTGTTCATCTCTTTCTCTCCTTCCCTTTTGTTCTTCCTCCTTTCCTTTCCTACCTCCCTCTTTTTTACCCTTCCTTTCTCCTTATAGCTTTGCCTTATTCTTCCTCACCCCCCCATTTCTCATTTACTAGCTACAATTTGAAACAAAAATATGAATCTTTTAGCATTTGATATATTTATTTCATAAGTTTTATGTTTCTTAGTTTTAGTTTTTAAATTGGAAAGCCAAACATTCTTATGTGCCCCCCCACACACACACTTTTCTTTCTGGTTCTCCCTTTCAAAATTTTCTACCAAGACTAATTATGGTTTACTTTGTTTTTTACATATGTGACCCTAAATTGACTTTTCCTAGGATCAATGCTTTAAGGAAGTAAAAGGAAAAAAGTTCCTTATTACTATCATACATCATGATTTAATTTCACTAGGCTAATATTTAGTCTAATTTTTTTTATTTTTAATAGATTTTTGTTGTTATCTTTCATTTTTGCATTACTAAGATTTACCTCTCTATTTCTTTTCCCTTCTCTAACAAAGAACTATGCCTATTTTTTAATATAATCTTTCAGATAGTTTTTTAAATTACCATCCCCATTTAAAAAATAATAATAATATAGAATCATTGGTCCTTCCTGAATTTCTGACTAGACTATATTCCAGTGGTAAATAAAATCTTGATTACCAATATAAATGAAATAAAAAAGGTAATAACTATTATCATTTTCAAACTCAAAGTGACATATACATAGTAGGTGGTCAGTAAAATCTATTGATTTGATTTGATTTAAAAGAGATGATTCAAGAAAATGAAAATAACGTTGTTGAATGAAGAGGGATATGGGATTACAGACTAGCTATTGTCTCAAATAATTGTGTTAAGGCATTTTTTTTATCATCTGCTCATCAAAATGGAGACAAATGTTTCACTAAGAAGCAATAGAAAAAACAAAAATCCTTATCTGCCCCTCTTATCTCCTTTTCTCTCTCTCCTCTTCTTTTATCTTCTGCACATATCTTTTAAAAATTGAAGTCAGATGTAAATGCAGAAAGCAATACACACAGTGACTAAAACAATGTAAACTGAAAGAAAACTAAAATGAAATTTAATATTGAGAACCAACATGAAGTAGTGGGTTTGGGTACTGGACTCAAAGTCCTGCACTTTAATCTTATTTCAGATGTTTAGTAGATGTATAACTCCAGTCAGTCCTAAAGCTCTATGCATCAGTTTCTCATCTGTAGTTTTAAATCTATGATCTTCTTATTTGTAATGATGATGTTGTCCTTCATTCTCAGGGAAGACCATGACATCAGGGAAGTGATGCCATGACAAACAAATGAATTGCATTTATTTGGGGGTTGGGAATGGAATGCTAAGTCATCAGCCTCACTTTCTCCTCCAGAGCCATCTGGGTCTAGTAGACAACTGGCGATAATCCTGAATGTGGGACAATCAGGGTTAAGTGGCTTACCCAAGGTCACCCAGATGTCTGAGGCTGGATTCGAACTCCCTGTCCTCCTGACTCCAAGAATAATGCTCTGTGCCACCTTGCTGCCCTATTTGTAATAGAGAATTAGCCCTTGGGGGTCTATTTCTTGGAATATACTTAGTGTACTCTGATTAGCCTGTGAGTAGTCAGTCAGTCAGTCAACAATTATTAGGCACCTACTGTGGTAGGCACTGTGCTAAGAACTTTGCCCAAGAAGGGCAGAAACAATCCTTGCCTTCAAGGAGTTCATATTTGTATAGGAGGGAACATGCAAAGACCATGTACATATAAATATATGCATAATATATGTATATACACACAAAATATATGTGTGCAATTACTCCTTTCATATCATGGGGACTAGGGGTGCTGTGTCTCTACAATCTGGGAAATCCATGTAAATTGTTTTGGCCCTCCCTTCATACCAGAAAAGAAGTCTGAATTATTATGGTATTTTAAAAATATGTTGACATTATACAATGCTATATACATACATACATACATATATATACATACATATATTATGCATTTCTGAGTTTCTAAAATTTTTCTGTATCATCTTTATTAGTCTTTATGTGTCTGTGGCTTCAACAAAACTCCCTTCAAATTCCATTTAATTTCTTATGCCACCCTATGATATATCAAAACCATGGCAGGGAAAAGCTGCAGTGTTGAAGAAATGACTATACACACACACACACACACACACACACACACACACCCAGAGGCAGAGAGAGATAGACACACACAGAGAGAAAGAGAAACAGAGAGAGACAGAGAGAGAGAGAAAGAGGGAGTAAATTTCAGAGGAATTTGGGGAAAGCTTCTTGTAGGATCTTTTATCTGAGACCTGAAGATATTCTGGAGGCAGCTATGAAAAGGGAGAGAATTCCAAGCATGTAGAATAACCAATGAAAATGCATAGATTTGGGAGATAGGGTATCTTGTGCAAGAAAGAGCCAGGAGACTGATTTCAATGAATCACAGATTATGTGTAGGGTAGTAACCCATAAGAAGCAGGAGGCCAGGTTATGAGGGGCTCTAAAAGTCAGAGAATGTTTTTAAAAAGAGGATTCTGGGGTTAAAGGGGAGTTCCTGGAATTTGATCAGGAGGATATGGTCAGACCTGCTTTTTTTAGGAAGATAACTGAATGGAGGATGAAATGGAATGGGAAAAGACATAGCATGGAAACCAGTAACTGAATGGAGGATGAAATGGAATGGGAAAAGACATAGCATGGAAACCAGTAAGAAAGCTATTAGGATAGTCAGATTTTTCTGACTTTAAGTCCAATGCCCTATCCATTATTTCATATTGACTCTTGATGTTTAATTTTATTTTAGCTAGTGAATGCCTGGATCAGAGTTGTGACTTCGTTGAGTTTGCTTCTGGAAGTGGGTGATCAAGGGGTAGCCCTTCACCTCCCTGAGAAAGCACAGTTATATTTCAACTGTTTCTGTTGGTTTATTGTGTGGTGATGAAAAATTTCTTAACCAGTTGCTGAGGTGGAACTAAGTGTGTATACAAAAGATAAGAGCAGAAGAAAAATTTTCTCTTACTCCCTGGTGAGGAAGAAGAAATATTGTAAAACTCTTGGTAGGCGATACTCATTCCTCATCATGAATATATATGACATTCCCATTCCCATTTCTTCTCTCTTTATTGTCCCTATTCTTTCCTGATTTTAGGTGAATGAGTATTAGAAAATGATAGACCAGTAGGTAATGATCTTGTGAACTTTGGAAGTTGAGAAGACTCCAGCAAATGAAGTCCATAATAGAGTCTGTTAGTAACTAAAGCAACTGAATCCAATGAGAAGATGGGGAAGCCCTGAGGAAAATCTATATTGATCTTGCCCATCAGCGAATCAACCCACCAATTAAGACACCATTGCCTGCAAGCAAGGAAATGACTCACTTACCACCTTTAGCATAGTCATGTCATACTTAAGAGTGAACTTGGTGAGAGAAATATTTGAAATAACCACTTGTAAGTTTGAGTTTATTACCACCACAGGCTGAATGACATAGTTAATTGTGGAATCTTGAGATAGTATAGTTGGATTGAATGACAAAGTATTTATAGCATTATTTTCAAGTATTGTACTGTATTTTATTTGGAGATCCTTGAAAATTCTGCAGAGGAAGTAAAGGAGAGATGGTTGTTTAAAAGGAGCAAAATGAATGTGCAGAGAACTTATCAACCAAGAATTTATTATTTTTAAATTTTTATTATATTTATAATATGATAGCAGGGTCTTGGTTTCAAGTATTTCAATACTTTGAGTCTTTCTCTATCTTCTTAGTAAATATCCCTTTCCAGAAAATAACTGATATCAAAGAGATGTCAGTGGATTAGATGCCATTGGGAAGATACTAACTGGTAATTGATACTGGAGAAATATTAACTGGTGATGATGTTGGAGTTCGGATTGGGGAATACACCATATGGAAGCTTATGAATGATAGTAGCAAAGAAAGACATCCTTCTCCAGGGCACCTCTAACTTGAAGGGAGCAGTACCAGGCTCCGGAGAGCTGACTCGTCAGTGCAAGTGGGATTGGAGAATAGTTCCAGAGCATGGTATGATTATGAAATTATGACAAGTTACAGTGATTACACTTAGTCCTGCAGAGAAGAGAAGAAAATAAATTTCCTTCCAACCAAACTAGAAGGACCCACACTATGCAAAGTACTATGTTAGAGATACAGAGAGACAAAAAATAAAACAATACCTGCTCTCGGTGGTTCTGAATTATTTTATGGAAAGATGGGACATGACACATGGTGGGTGTGGAATTTTGTAGATGCTGTCAGACACTGTCAACATGTAGGTAAAAAAAAATCTTTTTTTTAAAAGACAAACTTCATCAGGCAAGGCAAATTAAAAAGTATATATTCAGAAATGAATATATCCAGGTGGCATAGTAGATAGAGCACTGACTTTACATTCAGGAGGTCAGGAGTTTGAATCTAGCCTCAAACACTTGACTTCTTACTAGCTGTGTGATCTTGGGCAAGTCACTTAACCCTGAGTCCTTGCATTCAGGGCCACCTCCAGTTGACCTGATTCATATCTGGTCACTGGACCCAGATGGTTCTGGAGGAGAAAGTGAGACTGTTGACTTAGCACAGCCCCTCCCACTCAAAACTCAGTTCTCATACTTTTCATGGTATCACCTTCCTTATGTCATGGTCTTCTTCAAAAATGAAGGACAAACATTATTATGATATAAAAGCAAAAGATACAAATAATACTTAGAAATTTTATAATGGAGGAAAATTCAAAGGAAAAATAACAAATAAAGTAATATAAATATAAATAAATATTATAAATATAATAAAAATTTAAAAATAATAAATTCTTGGTTGATAAGTTCTCTGCACATTCATTTTGCTCCTTTCAAACAACCATTTCCCCTTTACTTCCTCTGCAGAATTTTCAAAGATCTCCAAATAAAATACAGCAACAATACTTGAAAATAATGCTATAAATACTTTGTCATTGAATCCAACTATACTATCTCAAGATTCCACAATTAGCTATGTCATTCAGCCTGTCTCCAGAGAATGGAATCAGTTGTCCTTTGAGAGTTAAGCCTTGACTTCCCTGAACGTCAATCTGCTTGGGCTTCTGTTTATAACATTGTTCCAGTGGAACTAATTGCTCCTTGTAATGTTGTGGTCAAAAAATGCATTTTGTGCAGGACTAATGATACCAACCTCATTATTAAGTTCTGCCTGTCAATGGAAAGTTGGAAACCAAACATTCACATTCCAGAATAAAGTGACATGCAGATCAGAGACCCCCAAAGAGAGTTAAGGCCATTTGACTCTCATTAGGAAAAAGGAGATGAGTGGTCACAAGTCAAGGTCCAGAAATCGTATGCATAACATGTGGAAACCTCAGGGGTGCTAAGCTCAGTAAAACACCACTGTGCAGAAATAGTTATGAGGAATAGTAGTAAAAAATGCAGTAATAATTTAGCCTTCCAAGACATGTCTAGCATAAACTAATGTTAAAATAGGGGCAGTTGATGGCATAGTGGATAGAGTGCTGGGCCTGGAGTCAGGAAGACTCACCTTCCTGAGTTCAAATGTGACTTCAGACACTTACCCTTCTGATTTACGTTTGTCTGTCTCTATTTCCTTAACTGTAAAATAAGCTGGAGAAGGAAATGGCAAATCACTCCTGTATCTTTTGCCAAGAAAACTCCAAATGAGGTCATGATGATTTGGACATGACTGAAAAACAATAGACAACAATAAAATCAAAATGAGAATTTTAGAGCTCAATCCCATCTAGTCCAACGCCATCATTTTGCAGAGAAAACTGAGGCACTTGACCAGTGAAATGATCTACCCAAGATCACACAGTTAGGAGAAAAGGCCATCCAAACTCTATGGTTCCAAACCCTGTGGGAAATGAAAGGCAGAGAGAAGAAGGCAATTTTAAGTACAATAAGTCAAGTATTCAAAAATAATCCACAATGCAAAATAGACAGATAGAAATAATTAAGGGTTGCATAACAGATAGCATACTCAACTTAGTCAGGAAGATGTGGGTCTCAATTCCACCTCCAGAAAAAAAACTATATGACTAGTCAAATGTCTCAGCTTCTTCATCTATAAAATAAAAAGAACAAAATCTGTAGTGATTATCTCATAGGATTTGTGAAGTTCTAATGAGATAATGTATGCAAAGCACTTTATGTGAATCTAAAAACACTCTATTAAAATGTCAGATAACAATAATAGCAATAATTTAGGAGGAAATTCCTAGGCAAATTCCTTTGATCCCTACATTACCTTTTCCCTTTTGGGATCCCAAATGAATCATTAGTGAGGGATGCACCTGGGACATACACACAGATACACGAACACGTTCATATATTATTCACATATTATATATACACATATATGCTTTTCTCTTTCACACTGGTGTTTTTGTTTTTATTTTTTTTCCTTTTCCTGTAATTCTTTAGGTTGCTTTAGAGCTATATGGGCACCCTCTGGTGGTTGTCTGAAAGATTTACTTGTAACAATGAGAGGATGAAGGCTTCCTCTCCAGGACAAGCTACAATTTGAGATTTTTTGTGTGCTTGGTGTCCATCTGTCCATCACCATCTCCTCTCATATCTGTCATCTGAGATCTCTATCCTAGATGAAAAATCAAGGGATAACTTGGATTGTTTTTAAGTCCTCATGGGATAATAGTACAGAAAGGGCAAAGGGCAGGGACAAAGCACGGGGTTTGGATTGGGTCATTATGGTGTCCATACTGGGTGTGCTAGCAGGAATTCAAGGATGTTGGAAATGTCATTTAACTAGGATCAGCTCATCTTTGAGGAGCTGACTGAAAGGATATCAAAGAAGGGAGAAAGAAACACAAAGAAAATCTATGGACCAAATAGATACTCTGCCTCTTCCCTAGAACACCTGTCCTTGCCCAGAGTGGGATTCAGGACATTGAGCATCTCTGCTTTCAGGTTACGCCCTAGTTATAGGTAGTCCAAGGCAGGCCTGAGCTATAGCATAGAGAGGAAAGGGCTACAATTGGAGAAGGAAGATTTGAGTTCAAATTCTAGTTCTACTTCTTGAATAAATCATTTCACACTGAGACAGTCTCACAGCTGGTATATAAAGCTGGACCTGAATTCGAAACCTATTTTTGGCCCAAGATCTACAATCATGTCCAAGTCACTTAGTTAGTTCTTCTGAATTTCAATTTCTTTTTCTTTTTCCTTTTTTTATTTTAAGAGATATTTTATTTAATTTCCCCCCCCCTAATCTTGCTTCCCTCCCCCCCCCACCCCCCAGAGAAGGCAGTCTGTTAGTCTTTACATTGTTTCCATGGTATGCATTGATCTAAGTTGAATGTGAAGAGAGAGAAATCATATCATTAAGGAAGAAACAAAGTATGAGATATAGCAAAATTACACAAGATAAGTTTTTTTCTTTTTAAATTAAAGGGAATAATCTTAGGTCTTTGTTCAAACTCCAAAATTCTTTCTCTAGATACAGATGGCATTCTCTGCCACAGATAGCCCCAAAATGTGCCTGATTATTGCACTGTTGGAATGAGCAAGTCCATTAAGGTTGACCATCACCCCCATGTTGCTGTTAAGGTGTACAATTTGTAATTATTCCTACCTCATAAAATATCTTTGAGGTTCAAAAAACATAATATATCCAAAGTGCTTTGTGAATCTTAAAGGCTACATCAATGTCATTTTTCAGGCAATAACTGAAGTGAATCCTAAATTTAAGTTGGAGGTTAGTGAAAAGAAAGATGTCATTTACCCCCAAATGAGTTCATGGATCCCTTGATATCTAATGAACTCCTCTAGCTACTTAGACCTATATTCAGGAGTGTGCTAAAGACAGTACCCACTGACACAGGAAAGTTGTTATATGATCAGTGTGAGAATTTATACTTTGTAAATTGGGGGGGAAATGTTACAAATCAGAGCTTGATTTATTTATTGTTCTGTTGATTGTCTAGACTTATGAAAATGATGGAGGGAATAATAATAATACTGAAGATCATATTTTAAAACGTTCCTAGAGGACAGGGAGGCAATGTGGATGGTAGAACATAGGCACTGGAGTTAGGAGGATCTGAGTTTAAATTTGTGTGCGCAAGTCACCTAACCCCAAATTGCCTCCAAAAATAAATAAATGAAAAACAAAATATAAACAAAAAAATGTTTCTAACAAATATTTTCCAAGAGAGAAACAGAGTCTATTGTTAAACATTCACCAGTACACTACCTATAATGGAGATGGGAAATACATGGGGATGGGGGATATATTAACACTGAAATATGGCTCTAGCCAAGGTAAGGTTATGGACCTAGTAAAGATGTCATTGCCAAGCCAGTACCTATCATAGTACCTTGCCATCCTGTAGTTTCTCTCTCCAAGGAGTTCCTTGGCACATTACATATCTAATTAATCCTCTCAACACCCCCAGGAGGAATTCTAGTTATCTTCCTTTTGCAGCCAGAGTAACAGCACAGAGAGATTAAAATGACTCTCCCAACAAAACATGGTTCATAAATGGTAGAACTTGAATTGGAACCCAAGTTACTTTTCCATCCACTGGCCTATATTCCAGAATTCACCCAAGGCTATTGCTAATACCCTCTTTGATCCAGATCCTGAGGCTCACCTTTCAGAGCAGTTCAAACAAAAATATGCCAATCCTGACCTCCCTTCTGCCCACTCCCCCACACCTCTATGAGAAAAGGTTTTTCAGAATAAGGACAGATTCACCTGACCACAGATTCCCTGGATTCAAGCCAGAGCCAAGTTATTATCCTAAAACAAAGGGCTACTGTCTCTCCCCAAAGCTGAAGATTCTATATTGTTGGGAATCTTGTATTTTCATTCTCTAGATTAAAACCAGATCCTTGAGCAAAAGGGAAAGCTCAGCTACCTGAGCTAGTTGAGGGGAAACCAGAGTCTTCTCACCAGGCAGCCCAGGAGCCAAGGTTTTCAACTGTAGAGTAGACTGGAAAACAAAGGCGTTAGTGTGACTGCATCTGTGGGAACAGATCCAGCCTCAACAATCCAAAAAAGGGACGAGCCCTGGAGACATGGCAAGCTTTAGTCTTGAAAGATGTTGTTGGTTCCCAGAAAAGGCCTCAGCAGCTTCAGAGGACTGTTTAATCTTGAACACTGTGAAACTTCTTCCAGGGCGGGGTGGTTTCTACCTTTAGTCTCTTTTAGGTTTCTAAGTAAGGCATGGGTGAATGAATCAGATAACTAAAATCTTCCGGGGCAAACAGCCTCTCCAACCCTTCAGACAATTGGTTTTGCAAAAAAAAATTTCCCCAGATATCAGATAGCCCCACTCTGCTTAGTGACTTATAACCAAGTTCAGGGAAAAGCACCCCACCCCATCCACCAGAGCCAGATTAGGAGTGGCCCCTCTGTGTCTGCACTCAGGACCTTGGAGTCCTGTCCAGGACATAGTTGATTATGCTGCTATCTACCCAAGCTCATTGATACACAGGCACTTATCTACTATACCAACGTCTTCCTCTTCCCCCAAGATTCTCGGATTGCTTTTCTATCATAAAACTTCTGAGGCTAAGAGAGAGAGCCTTTGTCTATTCTAGTTGGGGTTATTCTAATTTCCCTGAAAGTTCAAATTGTCTTTCTTTATCCTTTTCCTTTTAGAGAAACTAAAGGAAGGGCAGACTCTTTCTTCCCTTCTTTGGCTACCTGGGGTGTGACACTACTCCACACAGCTAGTCGCTTTTCCTCCCTTCTTTCCTCACTTTCCCTGAATCTCAATTCAAACTAGATTTGAAAAGAGAAACATGTCTTTATAGAGTCTTTCAAAAGAACTTAGGACTTGAGAACTCTGATCATCGCAAAGACCAACCACAATTCTAGAGGAATAATGATGAATGAAGTATGCTTCCTACCCCGAAGAGAAGAGATAGACCCATGGTGCAAATCAAGACAGATATCAGTCAGTCAATTAACAAATATTTATATGTGCCTACTATAGTACTATGCTAGGCTCTGGAGATACAAAAACAAAAACAAAACAGACTATTCTCGAGGGGCTATATTGATAAAGACAAAATGAACATATGTAAATATATTTTTGTTGCTGCTATCAGTCATGTCAATCCTTTCTGAATCTTTTTCTAATTAATATTTTTCCATCCATATACATAGGCATATTTTTGTTACAAAATTTCCTTTCACCCTCCCTTCCCACCCCCTCCCCTCAATGGTAAACAATCAAATTAATATTGTACATACCCATTTGGGTTAAACCTGTTTACAGAATAGTCATTTTTGGTATGAGAAATTAGGATTAAGGGAAAGAAATACATAAGAGATTTTTTTTTAAAGTAAATGTAGTGTTCATCAGATTCTGAAGGGTTTTTTGTTTTGTTTTGTTTTGCTTTTCTTCTTCTCAAAGGGGTTAACATAGTCCATAGTTAGTCTAATACAGTTGTCCTAATTCTCTGAACTGCTGAGAGGAGCTGCTTCCATCAAGGTAGATCATCTCACAATGTTGTAGTTATTTGTGTATAGTGTTCTCTTGGTTCTGCTCCCCTCACTCAGCATCAGATCCTGTAACTCATTCCATGCTTCTCTAGAGTCTGACCATTTATGATTTCTTAAAGAATATGATATGCTATGAATATTTTGGAACATGTGGGACTTTCCCCATTTTTTTTAAGATTTCTTTTGGATATAGACCTAGAATTGGAATTGCTGGGTCAAAGGGTATATATGGTTTTATTGCTCTTTGGGCATAGTTCCATATTACTCTCCACAATGGTTGGGTCAGTTCATAACTCCACCAGCAATGCATTCATGTCCCAGTCTTCCCACAACCTCTCCAACACTGATCATTTTCCCTTTGTGTCATCTTAGCCAATCTAATAGGTGTGAGGTGACGCTTCATAGTTGTTTTAATTTGCATTTCTCTAATCAATAATGATTTGGAGCATTTTTTCATATGAATATAGATAGATACCTTTAACTTCCTCATTTAAAAACTGTATATTCAAATTCTTTGACCATTTATCAACTGGGGAATGACTCATAACCTTATAAATTTGATGCAATTCGCTATATATTTTAGAACTGAGACCTTTACCAGAACTTCTAATTGTGAAGATTGTTTCCCAACTTTCTGTTTTCTTTCTAATTTTGGAAGCATTGATTTTATTAATGCAAAAGCTTTTTAATTAAATATAGTCAAAATCATTCATTTTTACAGTTTATAATGCACTTTTTCCTTGTTATAAATTTGCCCCCTTTCCATAGGTCTGATAGATGAATATTTCTGGTCTGTTAATTTATCTATTTAATCTATCTTTATGTCTAAGTCCTGTACCCATTTTGTCTTTAGTTTGGTATAGGGTGTGAAATGTGGGTCTATGCCTAGTTTTTGCCATAATATTTTCCAGTTTTCCCAGCAATTTTTGTCAAATAATGAGTTCTTTTCTCAGAAACTGATGTCTTTGGGTTTGGCAAACAGTAGATTGCTATTGTCACTGTTTCTTTTGAATTTATCCTAATCAATCCACTGATCCATTACTCTATTTCTTAACCAGTATCAGGATCATGGTTTTTTTTTTAGGTTTTTGCAAGGCAAATGGGGTTAAGTGGCTTGCCCAAGGCCACACAGCTAGGTAATTATTAAGTGTCTGAGACCAGATTTGACCCAAGTACTCCTGACTCCAGGGCCGGTGCTTTATCCACTATGCCACCTAGCCACCCCAGTATCAGGAAGTTTTGATGACTGCCTCTTTATAGTAGAATTTTAGATCTAGTAGAGCCTGTCTGACTCTTCATGATCTAATTTGGAGGGGTTTTTTGGCAGAGATACTGGTGAGGTTAGTTCATTTTAGAGATGAGAAAACTGAGGCAAATAAGGTTAGGTGACTTGCCCAAAGTCACACAGCTAGTAAGTATCTCAGGCTGAATTTGAATTTGGGGAGATAAATTTTCTCCATTCCAGGCCCAGTGCTCTATCTATCTAGCTGCCTATACAGAATTACAAACAAAATGAATACAAGATAGTTTAGAGAGGAGGGGACATGACTAATGCAGGGATTTGTTTTGCTTGGCTGAATACTTGTAACAAGTATTTTTAAAATTTCCAGTGTTTGTTAAAGAAATATTTAATTTAAGAAATGAAATAGAAAATTATTGAAATGTGCTGCAATGCCCTCAACAAAGTACTATCTAAGATATTGCTTGGTCCCTACCCTATCTTCACCCCTAAAGAGTCTTTGTGGTGGAGCCTCCACTTCCAGGGATATGCAGCCATATAGATGATCAAATGATATGGTCTTTCCATTTCCTACAGCAGCTAGCACAAGGCTATGTAAATAGCTCAAGAAGAATTTCATGGATGGCTGACTTCCTTCCACAGATTTGTTCTAATCCAAATGCAAACCTAGACAGTGGAGAGAAATGGACACAACATGACAGGACTTTGGCATCCTACTCTGACCATATCTGAAAAAGAATTCCTACTACTAAATATATAGATATATATATTTACATGTGCATGTATTTGTATACAGAAAAATAACTAATAATTTACCAGACTTGGTTAAAAACCTTCACTGAAGGGCACTCCCTAAATCCTGAAGCAGCCCTTTCTATTTTTGCATAGTTCTAATTTTAAGCAAACTTCTTTACATCAAATCTAAATCTGACTCTTTTTAGTTTCCAACTTTTATATTATTTCTACACTGCGTCCAAGCAGAAAAATTTAATTACTCTTTCTCAGGATGACTTTTCAAGTGTTTAAAGATAGTTATCATGTTTGACCTGAGTCTTCTTTTCTCCAGGCTAAGCATCCTTAGTTCCTTCAACTGATCCAAATAAAGCAGGACTCAAAACCCTTCAAACTTCTAGTAGCCCTTTTCTAGATGTTAACAGATTTGATCATTGTTAGAATTTACTAGACATCAAAGTGTTTATAATGACTTTGATCCCTACATTCTAGTTCTTGAGATAACAAATCAAGTGACATCTGAAAACCCCAAAGGATCAGGCATATACATATGTATATATGCATATATATGTATATAAACATTTCTTGTTTTCTAAGTCATTAATAAGTGATTTTAAAAATATTCTTTTTTTCTTTGTTTAAGACCTTGCACCCAGAATCATTAGGTCACACATGTAGAGTTGAATTTCCTTTTTCTTCCTCTTAAAGAAGAGGAAATAAGTATGTTAACTTAGGTCAAGCAACTCCACTTTGTTTTAGAAGTCCATTTTGTGACTAAAAATAGCTATGCATTTGGCAATGATATGTGTGCCCTTCAAATGTGGCAAACAATCACTAAAGCTATTTATCCCACAAAGAGTAAATAGTAAACAACTATTAATGATCTGTTCCCTAGTTGTTGTAAATAATTGAAAAGCATTTGCAAATGATACTAGCTTTGATTGATAGTTTGCTTTCATCATAAACTTAGATAATCAATCACCAATGAGAATTTAAATGTAATTTGTAAGAGTTAATTGACAGAATCATAAAAACCCACTAGAAATCCCAATCATCAGTTGGGTTAAAACTAGGGCAGACTCTCAAGTTTGCCATACTTGTGAAGTATATCCTGGGTTCACTTGAAAACAATATTGATTGTCAAAGATTTTCCTTGGAGATATAGAGTGTCCAGGTGGGTAAAGAGGGAAACTTGTTGTGAACACTGGAAGTGAGACATCTTGCTGGGATCTTTAGGAGTTAGGTTGGTGGTTTGTTCCTAAAAGTGTTTATTTTTAATTGCTGAATAGTCAATAGTTAGATTGCATGCAGTGATGAATTTGTCCTATATAAGTGCACTTTCAACTCTTAATAAGCAGTTATAATGGTGAATTGCTCTCATACATGTATTATGAATTATAGATATCAAGTGACTTGCCATGGTCTTTAAGTTGTGACAGAAAAGTCTCCTTCCTTAGAATAGATATATCTTACAAGAACAAAGTCATATCTTAAACAGAAGTTGGAAGGAACACCAGAGATAATCTGTCTCCTATCTATCTAAACAGAAGGCTTCTCTGTGACCTCATAGATAAATGATATGGTTTTTGCTTGAAGACCTCTAGTGAAGGAAAACTCACTGAAGAAGATGATGATGATAATGATGATGATGATGATGACAATTTTTATATGCCTTATCAAGTACCAGGAAATGTATCAAATGCCTTACATTTATTGTCTCATTTGATCTTCACCACAATTCTGAGAAGTAGATGCAATTATTATTCCCACTTTACAGTTGAGGAAACTGAGGCAAACAAATTAAATTATTTTCCTGGGGTCACAAAGCAATAATGCACAATTCTCATTTCCATCAACTGATACTTTCATAGAATGGGATCTGGTCCTTCAATTAATATGTTTATGAAGTGTTCTCTGATCTCTTCACCTCATTGTTCATCTCTAATTTATCAATAAGTGTGGTGGCCAAAACTGAATATCATATTGCAGATGTGGTCTAACCAGAGCAGAATGTAGTCAGAATTGTCATACTACATAAATGCATAGTAATTAGTGCAGGCCTACTCCACTAATTAACAATAGTATTCATAGAGAGCTTTTAAGGTTTGTAAAGCACTTTCTAAATATTACATTTTATGCTCATAATGAACTTAACAGGTAAGTGCTATTATTATCATTTCCAATTATGAAGAAGGAAAAAGAGGAGATGGACCTTAAGTGATTTGCCCAGGGTCACATGGCTAATAAATGTCTGAAACTAATTTGAATTCAGGTCTCCTAACTCCATGTTCAGTACTCTACTTACATCACTTAGTTACATCTATTTACCCCAGCAGTTCTTCCCAATTAAACAATTAAACTCCCAAGGAGTGGGAGTTGGTGGGAGGGGGGGAGAGAAGAGAGGAATGGTTTCATTTCTCTTGTTTTATTTAATAAAAATTTATTTTGACTCCTTATCACATTACCCAATGGGGGGAAAAAAGCAAAACAAAATCTTTGTAACAAATATGAATAGTCAAGTAAAACAGATTCCCATATTGTCCACACTCAAAAATCTATGATTCATTCTGAACCTTGAGCCCATTACATTTCTGCTAAGAGGTAGGTTGTATTTATTTCAATCCTCTGCATGCTAGTCATGAGAACAAACCCCAAAATCTGAAACAGTTTTAGAAAGAGATTTATTAGTTCTTTTGATAGAGGAGAGAACTGGAAGAATTGTGGCTGTCTAGTTTCTTTGATGTTTACATTAAATAGGGTTCAGATAGGAGTACTGGCACATGAACCCACAAGTTCAATTTAAATTATTATGTAGAGAGGGCAGTTTCCCAGCAAAGTCCATTGAGATGTATATCAATAAGCATAAATTCAAATTTAGGGAATCCAAAACACAAGCATTGGGTAGACCCAAGAACCACATTGTTATCCTAAAGCATCTCTGAGGTCAAGTTGACCTATGCTATAAATTTTTGGTTTAGACAATTTCTAACTACATAAAGTTAGATCCTAATGATATTAAAAATGAAGTTTTTAGAACAATATAACATTTCCCTACAGGAATCATGACTGGTCATTATATCAATCAGTATTCTTAAATCTTTCTAAGTTGTTTGTGGTTGTCCTTGTATAAGTTACTCTCCTGGTTCTGCTTAAAGCCATTTTTTTTTAAGTTCTAATGGTTAGAAAGCGTTTTTGTTTTGTCTTGTGTTTGGCAGGGGTCCAAATATGCTATTTACCACCTTAACTCATTGTTTCTTCTTCCACAATATGAAGTCAAAAAAAGTAAATCATTTTCCTAATACCCCAAATATTTGGAGGTAGACTTAAATCTCTTTAGCTTTTCCATATTATTATTATTTATGAAATGTATATTATTATCATACTTCCACCTTGAAATATCTCTAGGCTATACATCCCTGGTTCCTTCAATTAATACTTTTGTTGAGTAGTACCTGATCCTTCAACTAATATGCTTATGAAGTAGTCTCTGAGCTCTTCAACTCATTGCTCATCTCTGATTTATTTATGGGGCACTCAGAACTGAAAGTAGCATTAAAGAAATGGTTTAACCAGAGTAGAATATAGTCAGTATCAGTTTGCCTTGTCCTCAATATTTAGCTCTCTTTAAGCAGCCTAAATGAGTTTAGCTTTTTTGACAAACTTGTTGGTTTACTGGTGACACTCTTGTCACATTCTTGGTTTCTCCATTGTGCAAAAATAATAAAAGACTAAAAATCATAGAATGAAGGCATGATGCATGGAGCATGCTGTATCATTGTAACTGGGCATACATAGTTGACTTAAATTTAACTTGCAATCCACCAAGAACCCCACATATTATTAACATGACTTTTTTCTGATCCTTTTTTTCATTATTACATAATTAGCTATTGATTCTTTGAACCCAAGAGTAGGACTCACATTTATACTCACTTAAGGAAGTTGAGCTGGAATAAAAGGGCAGTGATATCAAGTAACAAATGTGACAAAAACTTGAAGAGTTCTTAGATCAGTTTTGTTGGAAGTTACTAAAGTTACTGAAGAAAACTCCCAATGTGGTCCTACCCATTGGTACCTTTGCTGATAGGATACCAGGAATTCTTTATGATTGATTAACTGATAATTAACCACCCTTCCTTGTGGTCTATAGTAATTGTTTCTATTTTAACCAGAAAATCTGAGGGCCTTCCCCTCCCAGATGGATTTTTTTTGATTACATAAAAGAGGCCATTCTTTGCCTTGTTTCCTACCTATACTTTATCATTAAATGGATATTGTCTCAGTCAAACTGTGCCCTGGGAAAGACCTTAGCTACTGCATCCAGGGCCATCTCCAGTTGTCCTGAGCTATATCTTGTCGCTGAACCTAGATGACTCTGGAGGAGAAAGTGAGGCTGGAGACTTTGCACAGCCCTCCCTAACTTAAATCCAATTCACTTGCATGTTATGGCAATATATCCCTAATGTCAGTCTTCTTTGAGACAAATAACAAACAACAACAAAAATAATCTCTTTGTATCTTGGACTTCCTTACCACCATAGAAAACAAGCTACAGCATAGCAGTGTGTAATTGCTTTCTAATTTTAGCCAGGGTTGGGGGTAAGGGGAAGATGGGGAGGGGGGTCATTTAAACATCTGCCATAGTAGCATTCATAGGTCTGGCCTTGAACATCAAACCTAGAAACCTCACCAACATATGACTTGTATTCCATTCCCCTACAGCCTCTCTCCATCCGTTATCCACCTCTAACATATACTATGTCTTTTGACTTCTCTTATTACTCCTTGTGTCCAAATGAGTAGTAGTATAGTGAATTATTTGAGGCAGAGACAAGAAAAGCCCAGACCAGTGTGAGATGTCAAAGCCAAGGAATAAAGATAGTGGAATTATTGATGAGGAACTTAAAAGTCAAGCATTGTAGGTACCTGACCTATGTCATTCCATAGGCTTTCAGAAAGACTTCCAAAAGGTCAGAGACACTGGAGCTGGTGACACTCTTGTCACATTCTTGGTTTCTCCATTGTGCAAAAAAATAATAAAAGACCAAAAAACATAGAATGAAGGCATGATGCATGTAGCATGCTGTATCATTGTAACTGGGCATACATTGAGACTGGCCCCATAAATAATTTTTTTATTTCTATCTATTCAATTCCTTCTTGTTATTTAAGGTCCAACTCAAGTTCTATTTTCTTCAGGAAGGCTTTCCTGATCTGATTTTTGTTAATGATTTTTCTCCCATGGATCTCATATGTCACTGCATACTCTTATGGACTTGTACATATAATTTTTGTTATGACTGCATATTTATCATATCCTATTAGTAGATAATATGCTCTATGTGGTCAGAGATTCAATAATGCAAACCTTATACAACCTAGAGTTCATTAATAAATGTTTAGGAGGACACAGAAAAAAAATGTTGGTTTTCCATGAAAAGTATATATATATATATATATATATATATGTATGTATACATACACATATACATATATATATATATATATATATATAGAGAGAGAGAGAGAGAGAGAGAGAGAGAGAGAGAGAGTTAAAACAAAGCAAAAGCTGTACATGGGAAATTCATGATTTCTTATGTAATCTGTTTTTATCCTTTGTATTTGGAAATAATTAGGTTTTTTGATGACTGTCAAGTTCATATTGAAAATTATTTTTAAAAATATTAGCTGAATGGAATCATCCTTCAGCAGTCCCACTATTCCTTTTCATTTATTTAGATCAAGGCTATCCAAAATGCAGCCCACAGGGTAACTTTATGCAGTTGCCTGTGAGTTTACTAAATGTTTTAGTAAAAGAAGCCAAGCTCTCACTAAAAAGGCAAATTAAAATATATTGCCTATTGCTTCAATAAAATCTTTTAAAAGTTAGGTTAGGTTAGGATAATTCTTTCAGAGTATCAACATTCTGAAGGAAAGTATTTACTTTAAATTTTCTTCCCTCTACCACCTCTTTTAATTTTAGGTTTGGGGGGCAGCTAGGTGGCACAGTGGATAGAGCACTGGCCTTGGAGTCAGGAGTACCTGAGTTCAAATCTGGCCTCAGACACTTAAGAAATTACCTAGTTGTGTGGCCTTGGGCAAACCACTTAACCCCATTGCCTTGAAAAAAAATCTAAAAAGAAAAATTTTAGGTTTGGTATCTCAGGTGCAAGTCAAACCGACAGGCATTCTTTGGGCTGTTAAGGCATTGTTCAGCATTCACAATGCCTCATCTACTAGTATGACTGAAAGCAGGCTTAATCTCTCTGTCAAAAGGTCTTACCTGTGAATCAGTTGGAGAGATAGCTACTCAGTGGAACAGATGAAGAGTAACAAAGGTCAATATAAATACTTATATCATAGTCCTTGATGATAATAGTAACTTCCACCCACTTATTTCAATCACTAGAATTATTTATAAATGTGCATTTTGGAAAAATGGCTTTTTTTTGTCAAAAAAACCCAAAACATCAAAGCAATGGCATTAGTTTTCCATCACCATAAGTTCCTCTAAAACTCTTCTAATACTCTGTGTCTTTCATAAAATCACATTGGATAAAGTGATAGATCAGTAATCAGGAAGATCTAAATTCAAATCTATCCTCAGATATTTACTAATTGTAAGTCACTTAACCTCTGTTTGCAGCAGTTTCCTCATCTATAAAATGAGGATAATAATAATAATGACAACTATCTCACAGTGTTGTGAGGATCAGAAGAGATATTTGTAAAGTACTTAACACAATGCCTAGCACATGGTAGGAATTTAATGAATGCTTATTTCTTGTCTTTCTTCCTTTCATACCCAAGCCATGGTTTTCCAAGTAGAGTTACAGGGTCATTGATTTAAATGCTGGAAAGAACCTTAAATAATCTAGAGTAACCCAATCATGTAACAAAAGAGGAATCTGAGTACCTTGGCTCCTGGGTGACCATTGGTAGATTTAACTTTCCCTCTTTGAGTCTTAGTTTTCTTATCTTTATGATGTAAGGATGACCTCTGAGACCCCTTCCAGTTCTAAATCCTTAGAGCCTAGGGATTAGCTATAAGTTTCACACAAACCCATATCATGGCAATTTGCTAAAGCAGGATTTCACTAAATATGCTAAGACCCTGCCTTATGGACTGATCTAATCTACTTAGCCTAGTGGAAAGGACCACTAGGTTAGATAATTTTACTTATTAAAAATTTGTGTTTTTATTATATTTATATTTTCATATAATATTTGTTTTTATATAATATTTATATTTTTCATTTTTCATCTATCTTTACTTATAAATATGTCTATTCCTTTTCCCCTATCCACTGAGTCATACTTGGTAACAGACTTTTTTTAAAGTGGTTCAGTGAAAGGAACCAATGAATCTATGAAATTTGACAATTCAACATGAATCAGATATTCCCAGAGCCGGGAAACCTGCCTTGGAAGTCAATGCTGAGTTCTAATTCAAATAAGAGAATCCTGACCTGATCCATAGAATCCTAACTCACTTCCTAACAATGAATAATGACCCTGCCCCTTCTCCCCAATTTAATTCTGTAATGAAGGAAGAGATTCCTTCACATCAAAGGGGCACAGGCACATCTGTGACATGGAGGGGTTGAACTAAATGGCTTCCATAGTCTTCTTTAGCTCTAACTCTGTGATCTCCTTATGATAAGTCTTAGATATATAAAAGGTCCTAGTCTTAAGGCTGTGAGCCTATAAGACCCAATATTTGGAAACAGACCGTAAGAGCAATTGGGCACCATTTGTGTGTGTGTGTGTGTGTGTGTGTGTGTGTGTGTGTGTGTGTCTGTGTGTGTGTAAGGATTAGGGTATTTTTTTTTAAAAAAACATCATTGAATCCAGCCTCAATCACTTAATAATTACCTAGCTGTGTAACCTTGGACAAGTATCACTTAACCCCATTGCCTTGAGAAAAAAATCATTGAAACTCAGGGATTCCTAAATGTAGGAATATTGTTCTCTTTGCCCAGAGGAATAAGGTTGGTTCTCCTTGGGTGACCTTGCTGGGAGTGGTTGCTTTGCAACTACATTGACTTTCATCATATTAAAAATGTCACATATAAAAACAAGTCCAAGAAATAGTTATACAAGGAAAGGAAGAAAAAGACAGCAAGACTTGGGGTGGGCTACCCTCAGAATATGCAGGCACATATTGGCTTTTTATAGAGGGGCACCACACTTAGAGCATGGACATATAAGTTCTGTGTTTCACAAATACTCTTGGGAAGCAGAGTATAGATGGTATCCCCAGTGCCAAGCACATAAGGATTGCAACTAGACCTGTGATTTTGTTGATACAGAGAATCCATGGATGAAAAAAGTCAGGCCAGCACAACTTTTATCAGTGCAGGTCAGCTCAGTGCTTGATACTAAATAAGTAAGCACTAAATAAATGTTGATTCACTTAACTTGATTGCTCTGCAATCTATAGTATACTTAGAGATTGCCTAGAGCAATGAGAGGTTAAATAATTTGCTTGGGTATTGCATAGACCATATGTGTCAGAGATGACTTGAACCATGGTCTTCCTGGCTTCAAAGTCAGCTCTTTCCAAGAAGAAAAAGTTGCTTCTACTTGGCACATAAATATTTGCAAATTGATTGACTCATTGGTCTCAGTCTCTCACCCAGTGGTTAAGTCTAGACATTGAAGACTGACTTTCCAGTCAGGATCCCAACAGTCAAGCATCTCCTTCAAGAATCAAAGAATTAGATGATGAGTGAAGTGAGCAGAACCAGGAGAACACTGTACACATTAACAGTCACATTATGTGATGATCAACCATGATAGACTTAGTATCTCTCACAGTTCAGTGATCAAGGACAATTTGAAAAGACCTGTGATGGAAAATGCCTTCTACATACAGAGAAAAATTATGAAGTCTGAATGCAGACCAAAGTATGCTATTTAAAATTTTTAAAACTTGTTTTACTTTTTTCTCAGTTTTTTTCCACTTTAGTTCCAATTATTCTTTCATGACATGTCTAATATGGAAATTTGTTAAACAAGATTGTACATATATATTCTATATCAGATTGTTCACTGTCATGAAGAGAGGAGGGAGAGAAATAGAAAAATGTGGAATTCAAAAGTTTTCAAAAAGATGAATATTGAAAACTATCTTTGAATGTAATTGAAAAAATAAAATATTAAAAAATTGGAGCATTAATAGAATTGACTATCCTGGGTTCCTCTTTGAAAGCTTATCTGATTATGAAATGTGGTACATCTTTTTTAGTACTTTCATGTTGTTGTTCATCCTTCATTTTCAAAGAAGACCAATATATCATGGGTTGAACGTGAAGTGTATGTGAATTGAATTTAAGTGAGACAGAGTCATTAAAGTTCAGTGGCAAGACAAAAATGTAAGGCAATTGGTGATGGCTTAGGATGCAGTGAAATGATCCTGGCATCTTCCACATCTGATGAACCTCTAAACATTCTACAATAATTGTTTCAGTCATTTTCATGGCTATTGGAACAAATTGTTCTCTTCTGCCTGTTCCTATTGGGGAGGGGGTAGGCTTCACATGCTTGGGGTAGACATTCCCTTATCTCACCTACGGATTAGAGGTCTTTTAGCTATCGCCCTGGTTTTACTAAAGTGTGGCCATCACATATGCTACAACTTTTTGAAGCCACAGGTGAGAGAGTTGAATGACACCTACCACTCAACAACAAAGATGAAAGAGCAGCCCTGAAAGAGGTTCAGCAAGCCCTCACACCAGAGGTATTAATCTTTCCTGAACACACTATCTTTCATGTTATGCTTCCTAGTAAATTCCCCAAAAGTCTAGGGTCAATCACTTTCAGAGATGGATTGTGCTATGTTCTAGGCTTCTTTTTTTTTAAATTGTTTTGAAAAAAATCCCAAACTTTAACAGACATCAACATTTCCATATACCACAGAGAGGAAAAAAGAGAATTTGTATGTAGCTTTCTACTTTGTACAGCCTGAGGATTTTTTGAAGTATATAATAAAATCACTAAGTGACTTTCAAAGTTGTCCTATTTTTCTCTTTTACTTTCTGAACATCTTTTGGTTCATTTTTTAAAAAAATGCTTCAGTAACCTTTTTTTCTTTTCCCTTTTTCTTTTTGCATCATTAATATTAACCCCTTTCTCCTCACCATCCCTACCCATTGAGAAAAATGAAAACATACCAATATAATCATTTGGTCAAACAAAAGATGTCCACACATTGATCTCATTCTGACATGTATATCATCATCTGCATCTTTCCTTCTTTGCAAAGTGTTTGCTCAAAATCTTTAACCATCTATCTATTGGGAAATGGCTTTTGGTCTTATATAGTTGCATCAGTTCCTGATATCAGTATGTCCTGGGTTTTTTGATTCTGTTTTCATGTCACTGACAGCATTGATTATGAGCAATGTCTTTAGACTTGACTACCTTTACACTGATACCTGTTGAAGCAGAAAAAGATAAAGAACAAAAAAGAAACGTGCTCTGAGAAATTTAATATAAGACAGATCATTTCTAGTAGCTAGCTAGGGAGGATGGGTTAATGGGTTCATTAAACCTTGAAGAAAAATTATATCACTCTGCATGGTTTGCAAAATGCTTTAGCTTGATCCTTCCAACAAGCATATCCATCTTACAGATGAGGAAGCTGAGGCTAGAACAAGTATTTCCTTTGCCACCTAAATGACAGAAACCTCAACAGACAGATATATCATATAGTTCATAGATTTGAATAAAGAAACTCAGAGAGCATTCAGTCTAGCCACCTATTTAGCAGTGTGAACCTGAGAAAGTCACTTGACCTTGTTTGCTTCAGTTTCCTTATCTGTAAAGTGAGCTGGACAAGAAAACAGTGAGACACTCTAGTATCTTTGCCAAGAGAACCCCAATGGGGTCATAAAGAGGTGGGCATTATTGAAATGACTGAAAAACAAATAGCAACAGTTATACCACTGTAAGTGGCAATGAATAGAGTCAAGAAGATTCTGAAAGTCATTTAACCTCTCTGAGCGTATTTCCTCCTCTTTAATAATAGCAGCTACCATTTATATGGTACTTCAAGGTTCACAAAGTGATTTACACATATTATCTCATTTGATCCTCATAATAACCCTGTGAAGTAAGCCCATTTTATAATGAGGAAATCAAAGCAGAGAGTAGTTAAATGACTTAAGCAATGTTGCACAGCTATTAAGTGTCTGATACAAAAATTTAAATTCAGGGCTTCCTGACTTTGAGGAAAACAGGCCTAGGTGACTTTCCCAGGTCATCCAGCTAATAGGTGTCAGACGCCATATTTAAACTCATGAAGGTAAGACTTCTTGATTCCAAACTCATTGCTCTATCCACTGCACCACTTAGCAGCCCCGTAACTTTTGTTAAGGGAGAATCTATGAGGAAAGTGTAATTATAGTACACACATAGAGGAAAACTCTGATAATAAATACATATTTGTATAAATATATTAAATAAAATGTAATATAAAAGCTCTAATATAAATAAGCTCTAACAATTAAAAAATAAACAAAGCAGCTGGCCAATAAATGCCAATCATTTAGAATTTAATAATATAGGATTACTTAATGTATAAATATATATAAACATACACATATATATATGATTACATACATATGTACATGCATATATATAAAATTTTAAAGAATGTATATCAAATATGCTAAATTCCTTAACTGACCATTTGGTAAGCATATTTTTTTCTAGTTTGGGTTTCTTGTCTGTGATTTGGTAAAACTCATGAAAAGAGCATTTCTACCCTTTTGTCTCCATTTCCTAGGTCAGGAATTTAAATTCAGAATTATCGTAATTACTGCCTTTCTGCCATATCCCAGAAGCAAGATATGTCAGGCATCTTAGAGGAGAAAACTGGCACTGCTTCTTTTCAAATTACATGGAGCATGTAGGAGCAGGATTGTTTCTGTCCTGAGCTGTCAAAAAATATTTTCATTTATTGAATCTCCTCCAGAGCTGTCTCAGATTTATGGGTGTTAAATTTTGCACAAGAGCTTGGCCATTAGCAGATATATGAATAAAGATACACCAAGCATTTAAGTGTCTGCCTAAGACCTTAATCATGTTCAGAGAGTAATTACTTCCAGCTAAGGGCAGGGGGGAAAATGAGCACTTAGAGAGGGAAAGACATGTAGTCAGTGAGCCAGGCTCCTTGAAATCATGTCCCAACAATTTGGAATTTACAACAGTTTGTAGTCAAGAGAAGAACCTAAGCGGATGTAATCACCAAGTTGTGTTGTGACCATATAGCATTTTCAGCATTACTCTAGAAAAGAACTACAAATTTGGAGTTCTCACATGAAAATGGGGTCTTTTGAATGGGAAGATAGAGTTGGTGACATTTCTACTGCTTTGGAGTATCTACCTTCTGCAGAATTAAAAATAGAAAGACTAATCCTACTCTTAAAACTGCATTCACACTCTCTTTTATAGGTTAGCATTATGAAAGAGGAAACAACCAGGGAAGATATGGAAGTGCATTCTAAAAATCTCCTATGCAAAATTAGCTGTCATTTTGGATTCCTTTCCCGACTATTGTGCCTTCTAATTTTTTTTCCAGCTCTAGTACTTCTTCCCCCTCCCTTCTCTTCCTATTTAAATAAATTCTTAAGAAATGCTTCTATATTAGTTATATACATTTTACTGTGATTTTAAGTCACACTTTTTCTCCCAAGGATCCTTGTACTCTAAACATTATTTATTGTTGAGAATGAAAAGCCAATGTCCCCTATTCAAGAAATTTCAGGTCTCTCATTGAGACCTTTCAAGGTTTTCTAAACAATTTTAACAGAAACAACCTTGCCAAATAACTGTCCATTTCTAAACTCACTGAAGGTTTTTGTGTTTATGATGGAGGAGATTCAGTAGAGAGTTTCAGTTGAAGAAGGATTCCTTATGAATCCTTATGAAAATGGTCCTGCAGAAAGTCCTATTTGCAGATGACATTGTGTGGTTGCCTCAAGCTGTGGAATATGGCAGAGATTGCTGAAAGAGAACTATAGCTACTGAAAAGAGTTTATTGGACCATTCATTTAGAAAGATGAAGTGAATAAAGATTGAGAATGAAGAAATATATCCAACAATATGTCCTAATCTTTGTAATTAATCCCAGTTTGTATATTTGAGACTAAAAATATGCCTGGAACTATAAGATGAGCTTTCCTTGAGAAGGTTCATGAATAAGAATATCTGACCTCCCTCCATCCTTTGTAAGGAGAGAGAAGGAGAAGGTGGATATAAGGTTTTGCAGAGGAGACCAGACTTTTTCAGGAAGTTGTTTGGTTTTGCTGGTATATTTTTATTTTTTCTTTTCTGTTCTTGAGGAAAGAAATTCTCTGGGGTGGAGGACAAGGAATACATTCATATATGTGGGTAATACAGGGAAAAAACATGTAAATGGGAATTTAATCATTTAATTTTAAAAATTTAGTAAATGGAAATTTATTTTTTAAAAGAAAAAAAGATGATGTCTATAAATGGTCCCTGAAATGGAGTTCCAAAAACTTTACAGATATCAATCAATCAAATCTCTAACATTATTCCAAATTGAAGATGGGAAAACTGAGAACCCCCCAAAAGAATGATTTCCTCAAAAGCATTTGAGAGAGAGAGAGAGAGAGAGAGAGAGAGACTCAATGAATGCTGTGCTGCCACATGAAAAACAAGCCCCATTGGGTCCACTGCAGGATAAAACCAAAAGCATTCACTTGTTTCAGCCTTTGGCTACTCAATGTAAATTCCAGTCGATTGGATCCAATCTTAGGGCATATCACTGGACTCCCAAACAGAGGCTATTCTAATCCCTTCAGCTTGAAGGCACAAAAGATATAGTTTTGCAGCACCTCCTTTGAAAACATTTTCTAAAATCCAGAACTGGCCTCTGAACCGGAACACATCAGTGGTAGACAAGTTAACCCCTCCAGGGGAAAAGAGAGTGTATTTAAAATAAACCTGTTCCTTAGCCCTCACCAACTCCCTCCACCCACGTATCTTTTATCTTCAAAGTACCTTCCACACATTAATTAAGGAATCCTTGGTGAACTCAATTGCAATTGAGCTGTGAAGTAGAACAAAAGTGGCAAATTGTTCAGGGCTCCTGTAATGAGCAATTGGTAATTCCCAGGGCAATGACTTTCCTCTAGGTGTGAGTAGCCCCTTCCCCACCCTTGTAACTATTTCATTTACCACAGGCCCCGACCCTAAATTAGGCATAAAGACTAAAGTGTCTCTCAAGGGATCACCATTTGTTTTGGGGGTCAGAGACTGAAAATAGTCCCCCCATGGAAGAGAATTGAAGCTTGACCCCTGCAAACAGCTGCTGAGGATCCCCAACTCAATCCTTAGAACAAAGCCCCAGAATTTGGCTTTGAAGAGATGATTTTGAACTGGCACCCCTCTAGAAGAAATAGTATCTTACAATTAAACAGTCAATCCCCACATATTTATTAAGGCATTCATTATGAACAAGGCACCATCCTAGGCTATGTGGGAGATGAAGAGTAAGGTGGTCCTCTTCCCTGAGAATCTATTTAATAAGGCATACACACACACACACACACACACACACACACAAACACAAAGCAAACTTAACAATTTAAGGAAACACAAATGTTGAATGAAGGCACAAATATATATTATATATATATAAATAAGCTATATATATATATATATATATATATATATATATATATATATATATATATATATATATATATATATATAAGCTAAATGTATAGTCCACTTGCCTGCTGATATTGAATTGTTTTAGTCATGTCCTTCTCTCTGTGACCCTATTTGGAGTTTTCTTAACAAGGATACTAGAATGATTTGCCATTTTCTTCTCTAGCTCATTTTACAGATAAGGAAACTGAGGAAAATATTGAAGTGATTTGCCCAGGGTTACACAGCTAGTAAATGTCTAAGGCCAGATTTGAACTCGGAAGATGAATTTTCCTGTTTACAAGTCTAAGCTCTATTCATCTAACTTGCTTTCTATCCTTCCTGGCAAATACTCCCTTCTCATTTCCATCTGTTAGAATCTCTGGTTCCTTTTGATATTTAGCCCAAGTGCCATTTTCTACATGATGATATTTTCTGATCCTCACCATGGGGGTTCCAGAGAAGGCATAAAAGCATTTTCAGAAAAATTTGGATGCTTATAGGAATATTCTACTTCAATAGCATCTAAGGATTGTCTCCATTAGAGAGATATAAAAGAATTTGGTCTCCTAAAAATACCACAGTTCCCCTCAAACCCAAGCTTTCCCCTCTGAAAAGAGGGGTCCAGCATGTCTTCTGCAAAGTCTCTGGGCATTTTTCTAAGAGTTAATAAGATACTTTGTGAATGAGGATTTAGTGTTTTACTGTGACCATTCCCAGGGTCGCCATGGTAGGATTATGTTTCTGGCATTGCAGCTACTAATATAAATGTTCTTTATGGAAATAAAAATGGTCTAAGACCTTCTGAACTCAGACAAAGCCTCCACTGTGCTACACAAACCTGGAGAGAAGTTGGAAACCCCCAGGAACAAGAACAAGTAAGGACTCGGGGGCACACTGCTTTTATATTTCTACTTCTAGCTTTTTCTGGCAGGTCTTCAAACATTAGCCCTGTTTCTCTTTTCATGCCCTTTCCAAGGTAACCAAAGGACCCTGGGCTGCCATAACAACTCTTTAGAAGCTCACATCTACTGACAGTTACTGAGCAGATGAAGAGGGGCACACAGTTAAGGAGAGGGGAGTGAAGGTGACTCACCCCAGATTTCAGAGAGCATGTTTTGATCCTACAGAAAAAAGTCACTTTACAGAGTGTAAAAAGATTGTTCTTTTGGTTCATGAAGTCACTTGATGGCACAGCAGGTTCACATTTAAAGAGACTAGAATAGACACAAGACAAAGTTCTCTCTCATCCTCTCCAATAACACATAGTGTTGAACCAAATGCAGATTTTTCTGGTGGAAAATAAATATGGCAGAAGAAAAGATGGTGAAGGGTGCACACATCTATTTTATCTACCTCATAGACAATTATACATCATTTTGAAGTTTTCAAAGAATCTTAAGTGGTTTATTTCATTTAGATCTATCTACCAACCATCCTTTAAGGTAGGGGTTACATGCATTATTATCCCCAAATATAGATGAGGAACCAAGGCTGTGCAAGGTTAAGTAACTTACTCAAAGATATACTGATTGATGTTTGTCCTTGTTCTCAAAAAAGACTATGACATCAGGCAGGTGATGTCATATCAAGCACATGAATTGGGTAGAAATGAGGGGGACTGTGTTAAGTTGCCAGCCCCATTTTCTCCTCCAGAGCCATGGGCCCAGTAACCAGAAATGAATCAGGACAACTGAAAATAACCCTGGATGCAAGGTAATTGGGGTTAAATGACTTGTCCAAGGTAATACAGTGGTAAATGTCTGAGGCCAGTTTTGAACTCAGGTCTTCCTGACTCCAGAGTTGGTGTTCTATCTATTATGCCATCTAGTCAAAGTCATACAGTTATTAAAGTGTCTGAGGCCAAAGGATTCAGCTTCTTGCCTCTGTAAGAAACAGCATGTGCATGATATAAGGGAAAGATCACTAATTCTGGAGGCAGATTTTTGAGCCCCTTAAAATTTACTTGTGTGATCTAGACCTCGGTTTTCTCATCTTAAAATAAGGAGGTTGGACTAAATAGTCTCTGAGGTCAAAGTGTCTGAAGGTAGGATTTGCAGGTTTTCTGGACCTGCAGATCTCATACTCTATACACTATACTATGACGCTCCTCAGTAATGATAATTACAAGATCCTGATTAACTAGGGGTCTAAAAAAAAAACGTGTGGCAGCACTTGAAATTCTGAGCAAGATTTTAAAGTATGAAAGAGACATAGAGGTAGAGACAGACAGGCTGACAGAGAAGGAGAGATAGGGAGACTGAGACAGATAGAAACAGAGACAAAGAGAGACAGTGAGAGACAGAGTAAGAGACAGGATATTGTCATGTGAATGCATATGTAATTACATGTGTGCATTGATGGAAATTCAAGTTTTAATAGCTAAAATCTGTTCTAAGACTTTGGGGGACAAACTGTATTTTCAAAGATTATATATGTATGTATATCATATGTATACATGTGTACATGTATGTATATAATATACACACACAGTATCTCAAAAGTCTTAATGCAATCTTAAGCATTAATAGTATAATTAGCTCTAAGACTTTTATAACATCCTGTATTTGTATTTGTGAATATATATATATATGCACATATAGGTATAATTTAATGGAAATACCTGCATTATGCTACTTTCATTCTCTGTCTTCTTGGCTACTAAAAGATCTTTTATCTTCCCAAGAGTCAGCTGAGCTAAGTTCATTATGTGGGATTTTATTATATCACACTTTCCCTTGCTAAATAGCTGACTGATTTAATTGTCTTCTCAGGCCATGAATTTAAATGGCTAATTTATTGAGGGATGTATATTCTCTATTAGAACTTATCCATATTATCAGAGGTTTGCCTGGGTTGGCATTACTGTTCCAAAGTCCTCTAGTTATTGATCTGAAATTTCACAATATTCCAGTATATTAATCATTGGGATGCTTTAAAACAGCAGGATAACTGGAAAAGTCTCTCTGGATCCTAGTTGAAAAACCTGAATGATAGAGATGAAAGCGACATCTCCAGTTTAAAAGATGTAGGCAACTTGAATTATGGGAAGAAGGGAAGAAGGTTTGGAGAGAGATAAAGGTTTTGTGGGGAGGGAGGGATCAGAGGGGGCAAGATGGAACATGGTTCTGCTGGTAGGGATTTTCATTTCTTAAATATTTATTTGTGCTTTTTTCTCAGTTTTAAAACTTACCCTGTTTCCCTCAAGGATTCCACTGAGCATGCGTGTGTGTGTGTGTGTGTGTGTGTGTGTGTGTGTGTGTGTGTGTGTATTTTTTAAAACACAGTTTGAGAAATCTAGGGACTCTTCTTTGTTCTCAGAGATTAGATTGCTAAGGGATTTTTCTAGTGTTCACAGAGATGCAAAGGTTCTGTTCTACATATAAATATTTTTCCAACTAATGCTGTTTGTGAAAATAAAGGATCCTCCCAAAGTTTGGTGTACTTTATATCGAACCTTTAAAACCATCCTTTTCTTTTATATCCTCTCCAATGCAATCTTATTTTTAAATTAAATTTTATGTTTTTCAATTATCAAGCATTTACTTTCTCTCCCTCCCACCTTCTCCTTTCTCCAATGGAAAAAAAGAGAGGAAAAAACCCTTACAACAAATAAACATTTTTAAGCCAAACAAATCCCCATATTGGTTATATTCAAAAACATGTATTTCATTTTAATATAGAACTCATCTGTCAGACAAATGGGGGGGCATTCTTTATCACTAGTTCTCTTCATGATGGTTAATTATTGCATTAAGCAGAGTTTTTATGTTTCAAAATTTCCCCTTTTTATATTGTTGATTTTATAGTATAAATTGTTCTCCTGGTACTGTTTACTTCACTATGCTTTATTCCATACAAATCCTAAAGTACTATCTTAAACCTAGAATGACTTTTGGTGACTATCAACTTCATTTTTTTCTATCAGGAAGATTAGTATGATAAACTTTTCTGATCATAGAACAATGAAAGTCAAAAGAATTAGCTTATGTTTATATACTCAACTGGTGGGATTTTGCTAGCTGGGTTCTAGCCGAGGTTCTTAATCTTTTTTTTGTGTCATGGACCCCCTTGGGAGTTAGGTGAAGCCAATGGCCCCTTCTTGGAATCATACTTTTAAAAACAGATTAAATATATAGTACTAGATAGATCATACCATGAATAAAGAAAACCATGAGAAGGAATTGCTTCTAGGAAAATATTGAGGCATGTTGAAGAAATAGAAAGAAATTTGGTTTGGTTAGAGGATAGAGTACACAAAAGAGACAGGTATGTCAGGTTAGAAGGTAACCTGGCATCAGATTATAGAGAGCCTTGAATACCAAATACTGAATTTTATTCAGTACACAATAGAAGCATCTAAGCAGTACAGTAGATAAAGTACTGGACCTAGAGTTAGGAAGATGAGTTCAAATTCAGATTCAGATATGCATAAGCTTTGTGAAATTGGGCAATTCACTTAATTTCAGTTTTCTCAACTGTAAAATGGGAATAGTGTTGTTCAGCAATTTCAGTCATGTCCGACTCTTCATAGTCCCAGTTGAGCTTTTCTAGCAAAAATACTGGAATAGTTTGTAGTTTTCTTGAGGATCTGAGGCAAACAAGGTTAAGTAACTTGCCTAGGGTCACACAGCTAGTGTCTGAGACTGGATTTGAGTTTAGGTCTTTCTAACTCCACTACTCCACACTGTGCCACTTAGTTGCCCAAAATAAGAATGGCAATGCAGTGATAATAATAAAGAAGACAGTGATGACCTAGCAGGGTTTTTGTAAGGGTAAAATGAAATAATATTTGAAAAGCACTTTGTATGCCTTAAAGTACATTATACATGCTAGATATTGTTATTGGGAAGCAACTGAAGATATTTGAGAAGCATTGGTAGTAAGAGTAAATATCGTTTTAAAAAATTAAATTAAATTTATTTTTGTTACATTTTAAGTTTCAAACTATCTCCTTCCCTCCCCACCCTACATTAGAGAGGACTGCCATTTGACACAGATTTATAAATGTATGTAAAACCATACTACTATATTGTTTTTTAGTAATAGAGGAACTTCTATTTTTCAGAATACAACACATAATAATACAGAAACATCTATTTATCAGTTCTTTCTCTGTAAGTGGATAGCATTTTCTTTCATAGGTCCTTTATAGTTATTGGTTGTTCACAGTTTTTTCTTCAAACAATATTGATGCTGCTAAATACAACATTCCCTTGATTCTGCTTATTTCATTCTTCATTACTTCCATGTCTTTCAAAAATCAATCATTTCATACAGTGCAGTAGTATTCCATCATGATCATAAACCACAACTTATTTAGACATTCTGAACCATGAGTAGATCTTTACAAAATGAAGTTTAGTAGGAATGTGAAGAATAATTTATACAGGGTAGAAAGTAAATATGAGAAGACCTATTGGGAGTCCAAATGGGTGGTAATAAGACCTCATTCTCAGGGGAAGCAGTTGAAATAGGGTAGAGAGAATAGATGCAAGAAATGTGGTAATAGAATAATTGGACTTGATAACTAAGTGGAATTGAAAAATGAGGGAGAGAAAAAGTGACAATCACGAAGATTTCTAACAAAGAAAACTGCAGGTGGGATGTATTAGAATCAAAAGAGAAGATTGTTAAATTTTCAGTGTAGGCATTTATACCTCAGAGATCTTGATTTATTGTTTTGTTGATTGTCTAGACTTAAGAAAGTGATGAAGAGTGGACCAAAGCTTATAATCTTCAGTTTTTAAAAGTTGTCTTATGTATTATGGTTTTTTTCCCTCTCTCTCTGTGGTTGTTTCCTCCATTTTGATTTGATTCTTCTCTCACTACATGACTAACATGGATCTTTGTTTAGCATGATTATATGACCTATGTTGGATTGCTTTCTATCAGAAGGAGGGAAGGAAGGGAGGGAAATTGAAAAACTACCTTTCCTTATAGCTGGCCAAATTAATTAATTAATTAATTTTAAAAAATAAAAGAAAGTGATGGAGAAATGGGAATAATACAAACTAAACTTCAAAGGGCATTGTGCAAACATTCCCCACCCCACCCCATAAGCTGATTGTTAAATATTTACCAACACACCCCTGGTGAGTAAATGATCTCAAAGCAAAACTGAAATAAATAGCCCTTGAAACACTTAACAATGAAAATACCTAAGAGAAACTACATATTATAGCAAAATTAGAGGGGTAACTTTGTTCACAAATAGCATGTTACTTATTTGCTTATGCTCACATATTTGTCATCAGACCTTCCTAGAGTGCCTAATCTGTGCTCTTCATACACTGAAGTTAATTAATGTTGTTGAGTGGCTGGATTTGAGAAAACAAGTTGGTTTCACGGCTACCTTTTCATCATATGTTATTGTCCTGATCCTTGCTAACATATGGACAATAGTTAGTTATTAAAAAACAATGAGTCAATTTAATGCTCGTGAAAATGAGCAACTAATAGCTCTTGGTTGGAGCCAAAAAAAAAAAAAGCCCAAATGAGCATTGGTGAAAAGCTTTTCTGCATCTTTCTGCTACCACAATTCACGGTATGCCAGAAGCTTGTGGTTTCCAAAATAAAAAGTAGACTAGGATACAGTTTTATGCAGATTTCACTGAATGAGAGTTGACTTAAACCCAGATATCAATCTATAGCAAAGGCAACAATATTAATTTGATTTATTCATTCATGAAATATTTACTAAGCAACATGTGCCAGGCAGAATACTGGGCACTAGGATACAGGAGCAAAAAGAATCTGACTCTGATCTCAAAGAACTTAGATTTTTATTGAGGGGTGAGGATGGGGTTGGGACAGTGGACATAGATACAGAAAATAAAGTATTAGGTGGGGGTAGAGTAGGGTAAGGATGCAAGAAAGATGGAACTGGTATGGAATGATTTGTAGTAATAGGTGGTAGTTGACAAAAGGAGTTAGCAAAAGTTAATCACTATGCCTTTTTCAGTAGCAATATTAGTGTTGATTTGATTTTTATTACTTGAATAAGAGGTTGGAAATAATAAAGTTGTGGGCAGTGGGGACAGGGCAGGTGGTAAGACCTTGTTAGGTGGTGCAGTGGATAGAAAACTAGCCTAGGAGTCAGGAGGCCCTGAGTTCAAATGTGGCCTCAGATACTTAATAATTACCTAGCTTGGGCAAGTTACTTAGCCCCATTGCCTTGCAAAAAAAATAAATAAATAAGGCAAGGATTGGTAATTGACTAGTTATGGAAAAATAAAGCATGATTCAGCTTTTTTTCATAAACCAGGTTGTCCCTGACTATGGGCTTAATTTAGTGTTGATAACACTATCTTTCCTTAGGTGAAATAGCTGTGAAGGGTCTTTGGTATTAGATTGGTGGATCAAAGGTCTATTAGATCACCCAACTAGAAAGCAGCAGAGTTGACATTTGTACCCCCAAATCCTTTGTCTTCCAATAATTTTAGAGTGCTATGCTGGTAAAAGTTTAGAACTGGCTCTCCTCCAGTAGTAACATTTTCTCTATCATTTCCTTAAATCTAAACAATCAACAAACTCATAAATCAAACTCTGATTTGTAGTATTTGCTGATTTCTGAGGCATAAAAATTTAACAATCAGCTCTTGTGATCAAGTGGCTCTGCCCTCTTCTGACTGAGAATAGCTTTGCCTAGAATGAGCAAAAGAATATTTCGACTCTATTCATTAAATGCTTCTGTATTGACCAAACATTACAAAGCAAGAGTGAACTGGACTCCAAGCAAGAGTCAAATGTTCTATTCCTCAGACCATCTAAGATGGTGGACCTTAATTTCCAGTGTTTCTAACCTTGATCTCTAGTGTTTCCTATATGAGTGCCTCATTTTAGATGAACTGAGGCATATACCCAGACTTCCTTCTCCTCCTTACATACACTTCAAGGTTTGTGGGAAAAGAACAGTAAGATCTGAGTTCAAATCCAGTCTCAGACATTTGCTAATAATGTGATCCTGGGCAAGTCACCTCACCTTGTTTGTCTCAGTTTCTTCATTTGTAAAATGAGCAGCAGAAGGACATGACAAAACACTTCAGTATCTACAAGACTGAACCACAACAAAATCATTTCCCACACATCATCTTTTTTTATCCTAACAAGTATGAAAAGTAAATGCCATTATTATCCCCATTTAATGGATGAGGAAACTGAGAATGAAAGACCTTAGGTGACTAGCCTAGGGCCACATAGCTAGTAACTGTCTTGGTTTACTATCCAAAGAGATCTTTTTTAACCTTCAACTCAAGTGCTCTTTCAATGGTTCATCTTAGTGGGGAATGATCCAGCAGAAATGCCAGTAGAGTTCAATTTCTAGCAAGTCCAACTAAGCTAGGAAAGTTTTGACTATGTTATATAATTGCCTACATGGGCATCACTTTAGGATGTCTAGTTAGCTAATTTTGGGGAGGCTCATCACCCAAAGTTAGGCAACATATGATGAATCTTTTTGCCCTCCATTATTCTTCAGAATTCACTATCTGCTTGGGCAGAAATATTAGAGGAGGAGTAAGAAGAAGGAGAGAAGAGAGAAGGAAGAGGAGGAAGAGAATAAAACTATCAAAGGGTGCTTACTTTTGAAGTAGGGGGAAATATTAGACCAAGAAATATGATTTATGATTAATATGTTTCCCCTATACCGAACTTGTATCTTCCCTATCCCTTCCCATTGTTTGTATTTTTAAGATGAGTCAATGAACTTTTAGTAAAGTACCTAGTCCCTCTCAGAAGCACTATCAACAAAACAATGGTCCTTGCCCTAGCCTGAAAGGATTAAGTCTTTGAGCTACTGTTCCTCATTAACTTATCTCTCATTACCTCATCTCTGCTCTCGGAGCTACCCACCCCCACCCACATCCTCCCTATGTATCTCTCTTTAAAGACTCACACCTCAATTGAGTCAATTTGTCTTCCTTTGAGAGGGCAGCCAGCTCTTGGGGAGCAAGACCCCCCAGGTAACCTCTTCTTGCTCCTATATGTTTTCTTACTGCTCATTCTCTCCTGGCAGCTTAGGTTCTTTAAGTTGCTCAAGGATCAGTGATTTCCTATCTTTAGTCTTTCTTTCCCTTAGCTATTGCCTAATCACAGCAATATTTAAATAAACCTTTCTGTTCCTAAAATTTCTTCTGGGTCTGAGTAGATTGATTACATGAATTCTTTCATGTTCTGCCAAACCTTATAACTGGATATATTTTCCCCCAGCATCACTTTGAATTATTTTTTCAATAAGAGGGATTTTACTGATCCATCCACATTCTCAACTGATCTTCCTTGGGAAAAAAAGATCCATTTTTGAGATAGGGCTCTCTTAGTTGGTGACCATAGAGTAACCACAATTACATGGCTCACCAGGATCTGAATTCATGATCCCAAGTACCCTCAGAAGTCGAGATTATGCCTCATTGGTATGTTTAAACACAAAATACAAAGTAATATGGAGAATAAAAACTGATCTTAGAAGAATAAAGGTATCATTAGACATATGGAATAGATATGCCCTGAAGTATTTTTGTAAAGCAAAATCACCTCCATTAAATCCTTTTTTTCTTATTGATTATATTTTTTAAAAATGGAAACAGATTCTTTTACCTAGGATCTCTGAATGTTCTTACTGACACTACAACCCCCACTGTCCCAGAGTTATCTCCACTCCCACTCTGGTTACCATAGTATCGATTGATAGCTAGATGGATAGATAGAAAGCCCAATTGACCAATGCAAATATATACTATGTATGTATATATTTGCACTGATCAGTCAAGCTAGATATAGATACAGATAATAGATACAGATATATAGATATATATATCATGTTTGTATATGCACAACAATCTGTGACCCATTTTGTGTTTTCTTAGCAAAAGTACAGGAGTGGTTTTCCATTTCCTTCTCCAGCTCATTTTGCAAATGAGGGAACTGAGACAAACAGGGATAAATGGCTAGCTCAAGGTCATATACAAAGTAAGTATCTGAGACTGCACTTGAACTCAGGTCTTCCTAACTGCAAACCCAAGAAATGTCTACACCAAGCATATGAAGACATCTGCCTGGCAAAATGACTGATAAGAACAATTTGTTCCATTAATCATAAAGGCAACTGAAGCAGGGGGTTTGGAGTGCCTAGAGTTTAGTCAGACAAATGAGTATCTCAATGTCATTCTCTTGCATCCTGGACCATCTCTAGTTGTTTTTGTCTTGCCATTGGACTTTGATGAAACTGGAAGAAAGAACGAGGCTGATGATTTTGTGCAATTCTGCTTCACTTGAATTCAATGATGTCATTGGTCTTGTTCTAAAATGAAAGACAAATAACATCTTATTTGAGAATAGGGACTGTTGATTTTTTCTTTGTATTCCTAGTGCTTACCATAGTACCTGGTTTATAGGAAGTGCTTTAAAAAAAGTTTGTTGATTGATTGAGAATTTCAAGTACAAGAACAGATGATGAGCTATTTATTCTCTCAATGTGAAAGTTTCATATTCTACTTTTCAGATTTAGGTGTATCATAGAGTAGTATTCAAGCTGGAAGGAACAACCCTATTGATAATAAAATCTAACATTTTCATTTTATGGAACAGAAAAATAATATCCCTATAGGGTAAGGGACTGACCAACATTATACAACTTAATGAAGGTAAATCAGAAAGAAAAAAAAAGTCATCTGTGTTTGACATATTTTTTGAGCCTAAGATCTCCATGTTTTGTGGGCAATCTTGTCCAGAAATCCAAAAGGGACCGATCAACCAAATTGGTGAAAAGGTAAAGATTTTCTGTCAGGCCTATGTGAAGCTACCTCATAGATATTTTCATCTTTATTATAATTTTCTAAGGAAGGTCCCCAATACTAATATAGCTTCCTCCACTAGGTTTTTCACTAATGCTTCAGTTTCCAATACTGTAGGGTTTAAATACTACCTTTGGACCTAGAATAAAACTTAGATTTTAAAACTTAAAATTTAAAACTTAAAAATGTAAAACTTAGCTGACACTTCCCAGCTTTTTGACTGGACCAATCACTTAACTCCTTCAGTCTCAGTTTTCTGAGTTGTAAAAGTCAGAAATAATAACTAAAATACTTCATATAACCTCATACTGAGGTGCAGAAAATGATGTATATAAATAAAAAAAAACCTAAAAATTTATTTTTAAACTGGTTTTAAACAGTCCTTTAAAATTAAAACTTAAAAAAGTATATTTTCCAATGCTATAGCTGGCTGAAAACATTTTGATTGTCAGAAGTAGGAATAAAGAAATTCAAAAAGAGAGCCACTGACCAGTAGGGCAAGTTTGTATGGAACAATTTGATAATTTGAGGAAGGGTGGGTGAGTGACTAGAAAGTCAAGTAGTCCCTGCATGACTGGATCAGGCCTCTGAAAAATGTTGCTGGGGGGACAAAAGGTCAACTTAATTTACTATTCAGTTTTACTTAAAGGCCAACCAAGAAACTGTAGCTAACTGACCTCCACTGTCCTTAGCTCTCCAAACTCTTGTAGACTTCTCTCAAATCTTGACTATCCTAAATTGAGATCAGATCCTAGACAAGAGTGGTGATAGGTAATCAGTAATTATGTGGGGCAAGAGGGGAACATACTGTAACCACAGGTCCCAAAGACAGCAAGGAAGTAGGATCTGTTGTAAGACTTTTGTTCGCTACCCATCTTGATTCAGAACATGTGACAGTAATTTCATCATTCTGCACCCAAGAAGCATACATCTAATCAGACCAACCCAGAATCTAACTCCTCCAATAGTCACCTAAAAAGCCTCCAAATAGCTTGACAGAAAATTGTCTCAGAATCCCTAAGACTGTAGTTTTTCCAGAATGGACTAGGTCATCTCAAGGTCATTGTTGGTTAAACAGTCTCCCCTTTCTATATCCATTTACACTATCATCTTCCTCCAGAAACCCAGGCTGATTTAAGAACATCCTTTACCCAGGGGATTAGAGAGAATGGGTCAAAGTTGACTCAGTGCTGAGTTAAACAAGTGCTTGTGGAACAAAGACTGGAAGTTTCCCCCAGGGCATCTGGGCAATCTTCACAGTCAAGTTAGGTTCACACCATCCTTATTTCAGTCTTAATTCTCCTGTGTAGCTTCTCAAAACTTAAATTCAGCAGAAAATTGCCAGTCTTCCCCTAGGTAGACAAGGCTTTATTTATCCCCTGAAAGGTCAAATACCTTATAAAAGTCCCAAATAAATTAAATAAATAACATTCAGTCTTCAATAATGAAAGAAATTCCCCTCATTCTCTCATGTTAACTTTCTATTTCAGTGCATAATCCCAGAGTGTATTAGAAAGCTCCCTTTTCTATTGAGTCTACTGCTTTTTAAATATTGTATATGTAATAATTCCCAGTTGCAAAGGGGAGATTATAGGCAAGTCATGTAAGCCCTCAGCCTCAGTTTCCTCCTTTGTCAAAGGGGGTTAGTTGTAGTTTATAATATGCCATAGAAATCCTTTTTAAAATATTTATTAAATGTGATTCACTCAATGAATACAATGAAAAACAAAGCTAGTCCCTGCCCTCAAGCAGTTTACATTCTAATGGGGAACAACATCAACCACCAAAGATATACATACATATATGCATGCACATGCATACCTGCAAGTGTGATATAGAGTAAATATAAAGTAATCTTAGAGAGAAATGCTTTGGAATAGGGGTTCTCAATTTAGGATTCGATTTATACATATTAACAATTTCAAAATAATTGGTTTTCTTTTTAATACCCTGAATTTTAGTTTTATGCATTTGAAAACATGATTCTGAAGAGTTCAAAGGCATAACTATTCTGTCAAAGGGATATATATATATATATATATAAAACACAAGAAAGATTAAGAACTCCTTTGAGAGGCTGGGGGAGGAGCAATTGTCTAACAGGATTCTTAGGTGGCTAAGATGAGATATTGTATATGAAGAATTATATGAAGCTTAAAATGTCATTTAAAATGAATTATTATTACAGAATCAATATTAGGACTGGAATAGACCTTAGTCTTCATCTAACCTAGAAGTTCTCATTTAGTAATTTGAGAATCTCATATGGGTTCATGAAATTGGTCCAAGTAGTTGCTAAGTAGTTGTGCTAAAAAATCTTAAATGGTGCCATAAGCAATAAATAATTGCCCATTTATGTCTCTAACAACAAACTAAGATCCAGAAAGGTGGAATAGAGCAGATCTAGGATTGAGTTCAGGGCCTGTGACACCAATGTTACACTGTCCACTGTACCACTCTGCTAACAACTGGAAAGGTATCATGTAGAATTTTATGCTGCCAGTGATTAAAAATAATTTTATTTTTAGATTTCAGGATTACTGAAAAAGTTCCAGAAATATATTTATTGCAAAAGTAAATTATATCAGAAATGAGAATCATGGGCATGGGTGGTACCTTAACATGTTGGTCATTTAACCCAGTGTTTCAATATTTTTGGATCTCTCTATGCTCTTTAAAATGACTGATGACTCCTACTCCACCAAAGACCTGCAATCTTATTCTCTGTAGACTTTCTTTTCCATTCCAGGAAAGCCTCTTCATCTTAGAAGTTCACTCTACTCTTGGACTACTTCTCATAATTGAAATACTCTCTCTCTCTCTCTCTCTCTCTCTCTCTCTCTCTCTCTCCTGTTTAATTGGCTCCTCTCAGACCTCTATTTTAAGACCGCCTAGGCCAGTTGTGTCTTCATTCTTTCTAGGTTGCCCTTCTGGCTCTCCAGACATGTTTCCAAGTGCAAAAAAATAAAAATAATAGTATTACAAAGGAAACCAATTATTTTGAATTAATATATATATATATATATATATATATATATATATATATATATATATACTTATGTGTGTATTCAAAGTTCATAGACACTAAGTTGAGAAGAGAAAAATGGCTTGATCTTGTCAACCCTCTCCCATTTTTTATTCTCCTTTTATATGTGGGTCACAGAGTCAGATATACCTGAAAAATGACTGACTCATATATATTATCTTTCCCTGCTAGAGTGTAAGCTCCTTGACTGCAGAGACCATTTTTTTCCTTCTTATATTGATATTCCTAATATTGTGCATAGTGCTTAATAAATGCTTGCTACCTTGACTTTTCTTTAGTTGGGAAATATCTATTGATTACTGTATTAAAAACTGAAACATATTAGCATTATGAAAATAGTTTTGACTTCACAGATGTCCTGAAGGGATCTTGGGAACACCGAAAGTCCCCAAACTACACTATGGTAACTACTGATCTATTTCATCCCCTTGTCTTGGAGCAGAACTATACTGAAACCATAGGCAGTCAGAGAGAAACCCATTGGTTTTAACTTAAAAGTTCTTCAAAGATTGAGTCACTCGGTTTCCTATTGAAGTACACTAACTAATGACCCTGACTGCCAGAAAATTCCTCATTATGTTATCTTTCATACCTCAGGTTTTATAGGGAACCTATTTTTTCCTATTCTCAGAAGACAAGGAGACAGAAGCTAAGTGTTTTCTAAGAAATACTATGGGAGCCAACTGCTCTCAACTCTTGCTAGTACATTAACTATTTTCAAATCTCCAGAGGGTGGTTAGCAACTGATTGCATACTCAGTGTAAAAAAACCTTCAGTCTGAAGACCTCATGAAATGCTCTTCAAAAAGAGAACAATTTACTTCTGACCCTTTGCCAGGACTACTCCAACCATCATTTTCATTCCAAAGCAAAGTAAATTCAAACCCAGACTCTGACTTGACAGTTGCACCTTTCATTGTATTGAAATGGATAGATCAAAAAGTTGTTCTTGGAGCCAGGAAAACCTCTTCAAATTCTGCCTATGACACTTACTGGTTGTGTCATCTCAGGCAAATCACTAAACTTTTTAATGCTCTAGACAACTCTTTTAAGGTTATAAAATGCAGGGAAGGTGACAACCTGCATTGGTAGAGGGAATTCCCTATATTTGTGCCAATGAAATCAAAGGTCCAGATTCCATCTATATTTACCATTCAGTAAGTGATGAAGCCTAGAATATAGGTCTAAGAGGTTACATCATTTCTACCTTCTCCAATACTTCAAAGATCTGTGATCTCAAGAGGGTGTGACTTCTCACCACTAAGGCAAATCACAGCCTCTCTCTGACTATTCCAGAGTTATAGGCAAAAACATTATTCCTTGCCCAACAGCCAAACCTGGTGGTGAGCCTCTGACTGGTCCTCAAATGACATACCCACAGTCCAATCAATTAACCTGAATTTATGAGTGCCTCTGTGTGTCAGCCAGTATTACTGGACAATGGGAATACAAATTTTAAAAAAATGAAGTAGTCCTTGTACTTGGGGAGCTTACACAGGAGGAATGTAAACCATATATCTGAGAGTTATAGCTTTGAAGGGGAACTATGATCTGTATTACTGAGGGACTGAAAGTTGCAAAATAGTTTATTATGTACTTTCTAATAGTAGTTGTAATATTGATCTGGTTATTGTTCCCTGAAAAAGAAGTAAAAAGTATGGAGTTAGAAAAGTGAGAAGGGGATTAATTGTGTGACTGAGGATAGACAAGATGGTGGGCCAGATGAAACATGGTCTGAGATTGGTTAGATATGAGGGTTGAAGTGAAGATTGTCTTAGTCACCCTTCTTTCTAAGCAGGTATTATTAGTTTTTTAGGGTTTGGGTTTTTTTTGCTTTCTTGCAAGGCAATGGGGTTAAATGCCTTGCCCAAGTCACACAGCTAGGTAATTATTAAGTGTCTGAAGCCCTATTTGAACTCAGGTCCTCCTGACTCCAGGGCAGGTGCTCTATCCACTGTACCTAGCTGTCCCTAAGCAAGTATTATTGTTAATGGGTGGGGGGGGAGATGTCAGGGAAGATGACAAAATGCCAGTATGGGCTAGGCTTTGGTGGCGTGGTGGATGACTGGTTCCATCACTGAGCTATATTTTCTAGCTTTATAGAACCTGGCACAATTCATGGTCTATTGGTATTGCCTTTGAGAACTTAGGGTCATCCCAAAGAAGAGGTATCAGAGGAGTATTTTAGTGCAAGTCTTGAAATATTGTAAGCCAAGTCAGAAATGCACAATATTTTCACCGAACTTTTTGCAACTTATCTTTTTGATCTGGACTACCAGAAGAGGTAACTTATGTTGCCACAGAGTTGAGTTTTTTATTTTTCTGGGTTTGAATTTTTCCTTATTTAAATATAAATCCAGATTTTCCAATATGACTTTCCTTAAAATTTTGTGTTTATATTTTAATATCAGTTAACCAAGGTGCTAAAATCTACATTGATAAAACAGGCAATTGGCTGCTTTACAAAAGATTTAACAGAGGCAATAGTATTCTTCCCTTACACAAAAATGTCAAAACATAGGCCAAATGTAACTTACACCTTTCTGAAATGGGCCCAAACTGGATTAAAATGTAATTGGGAAATATTTAACAAAATAAATATAAATACAATAAAATATAGATGATATTACATCCTGCAGGGATCCTTAGGGCTAGTTGAGTTTCTATTTGATTTGGACATCAATGTTTTACAATATTATTTCAAAAGGTATAAATGCATTCATGTATTAGACACTTTTAATTGATTACCTATTTAATTAAACAAATATCCATTAAGCACTTACATACTATACTCTGTTGGAGATACAAAGTCAGAAATGAACCAAAATTAGCTACAAGGAGCTTACTTTCTGTTGCAACACTTCAATATGCATATCAAATATGGTCAATCCTCAACTTTCAAGGGTAACATTCCTAGAAAATGGATAAAAGTCAAAAATCCAAATGTTGGACTAGACTGGGAAGGGCAGGAGCAGTGATGCCAGAAGAACCTCAAAGTAAAAAAGAGAAGGGGGCAATTTGCCATCTCTAACCTCCCTTGTGTTCCATGGTCAAACCTGTTCCCCAATGAAAAGCACATACCCATTAGTCTGTCAGCTCCCTTGGAACTCTCCTGGCAACTCCCAGTCACACAGGCAGTAAGGGAAGCAGGATACCCTCCATCCATAAGAGTATAGGGGTGATCTCCATCTCATTTAATCCACAAACTTAACTGCTTTTCCATTTTTTTCAATGTCCCCATCTGACAAGTTATTTTAACACTTTCTGGAGTAGATTCAAGGACATTTTTATAGGTTCAAGGACATTTTAGTATAATTCATGAATTAAATAAATTGAAAATAAGAAACCCTTACACATTAAGATAAAGAACATTTTAATGAAAAAATAACCTTTTCAAAATAAAAAATGAGAAGAAAAATATTATTCTACATATTTTTACATTATTAGAAAAATATTTGGGGCACCTGAAAGGGTCTCAGGGACCATAGTTTGAGAATCACAAACATATACAAAGAAATTTTAGGAGGGAGAGAGTGTTAACAATTGGGGAAATCAGGAATGGCTAGTGCTAGAAGTAGCATCTTAGCTGAGTTTTGAAGGAAGTTAGGGATTGTATAAAGCAGAGATAAAGAAAGAGTTCAGTTCAGACAGAGTAAGGTGAAAAGAGGAAGACACTTGGACAAAATTACAGAGATGGAGAAATAGACTTTTGTGAATGGAGAACAGCCAACAGAGATTGTTAAAGATTGGGGAGAGAGGATGGAAGAAATAACTAAAAAAGTAGTTGAGAGTCCCATTATAAATATTCTTTTTTATATTATGTCAATATGAATATGGAAAATATTTTGTTATATTCTTCCAAAACTTTTAAATACTCATACTGTTCAAGTCTAACTATACTATATACTTCAGTTACTCTCCATACCCCAGGAATGCTATAGTTGACTAAAAGAAATATGTCAGTTATAATGTGAAATCAGGCAAAGTATATTAGTTGCTCTAGCAGTAGCCCCCCAAAGTATATTAGTCATATCACAAAAAAGCAAGGAAAAATGAAATGAGAAGAATTATACTTTAATTTGTACTTAGAGTTCATCAGTTGTCTCTCAAAAGTGAAAAGCATTTTTTATTGTGACTCCTTTGGAATTAGTCTTGGATCATTGTATTGAACAGAGTAGCCAAATCTTTCATAGTCGATCATTATTACAATATTGCTATTACTGTGTACAATGACCTCTTGCTTGTTTGCTTCATGTTTCATCAATTCATATAGATCTTCCCATGTTTTTCTGGAACTATCTCCCTCATCATTTCTCATAGCACAATAGCATTCCATCACAATCATATACTACAATTTGTTCAACTATTCCCAAATTAATGAGTCCCCAATTTTCATTTCTTTGCCACCACAAAAAGAGCTGCTACAAATACTTTTGTACAGATTCTTTCCCTTTGTTTTTTATCTCTTTGGGATACAAACTTAGTGGATCAGAGAATATATATATATAGTTTATAGTCCTTTGGGAATAATTCCGGAATGATTAGACCGGTTCATAAATCCAACAGTTAATTAATTAGTATACCTATTTTCCCTTGTCCTCTCCAGCATTTGTCGTTTCTGATAGGTGTAAAGTGGGTACCTCATAGATGTTTTAATTTGCATTTTTCTAATTGGAAGTGATTTGGTTCATTTTTGCATGACTATAAACAGCTTTGATTTCTTCTGAAAGCTGTATGTTCATATCCTTTGTTTATTTATCAATTGGGAAATGGCTCTTATTTTTATAAATGTGACTGTTCCCAATATATTTGATAAATATTTCAGAGGCTTTTCTCAGAGCAACTTGCTGTAAAAAAATTTTTGTGTTACTTCATTGTCTTTGGTACCTTTTAACAAAATGACGTTTTCCTTATCTCTTTTATTTATATCTAATTTTGCTTTTGCTTTGTCTGAGATCATGACTGCAACCCTTGCCTTTTTTACTTCAATTAAAGTATAACAATCTCCCCCCCAGCCTCTTTTTAGTAACTATGTATGTGTATCTTTTTGTTTCAAGTGTGTCTCTTGTAAACATCCTGTTGGGTTCTGATTTCTAATCTATTCTACTATTTACTTCCATTTTTATGAATGAGTTCAATCCATTCATATTCATAGTTATTATTACTATATATTTCCCTCATCCTATTTTGCTCTTTTTATCTTTCTCTCTTTCTTTACACAGTCCCTCCACAAAAGTTCATTTTGTTTCTGACCACTGCATCCTTTAACCTACCATCCCTTTTATCATTTCTTCTTCTTTTCATCTTCCTACCTATACTTAACTGAACGTGTTTATATATTCTTAGCTCTTTAAACCAATTATGATGAATGACATGAAAGAGAAATCAAAAGGTTAAACTATTTACATTTTTATATGGGAAGATGATACATAATGTCTATGAACTTTATCATTATATCAGCAATTAGAAGTCTACATAGACAGTGGGTATGAATTAGTTATGTTGGGATGATCTCAAAACAAATGAAAGAGTGACAAAGAGGGATGCACTGTGAGAAAGAAGAAGGGAGAGGAAAAATGGGGAAATTATTTCATATAAAAAAGGTACAACTTTTTCAGAGGATAGGGAAAAAGGAATGTGATAGGCAATGTTTGTATGTCACTCATCAGAATCTTACATGATCCTGACTGTGGCTCCATGGTATTTGAATTGTTTCTTTATGGCTGCTTGCCACCTAGTGTCAGTTCAGTATCCCCTTTAATCTCTTTCTGACCAGTTGTCTGACTGTATCTGAGTTGAGAGCTACTAAAGCTTCTTGCTGCTGATATCAGAATTGTCTCTAATAAAAACAAAAACAAACAAACAAAAAAAGAATTGTCTCCAAGTCCCACTACTGGTACTGCTGTCTTATCTACTCCAAGTTGGTACTCAATTGGGTTTACAGATATCTCCTACCAATATTCTAAATTATCTTGGACAGGAAAAATATCTCAATCTGACTATTTGTTGCCTCTGCTACTCCAGACTTAGATTTTAGGTGGCATTTTAAAGTTATTTGGAAGGAAAAAGTAGGAGTTCAACTGAATTGCTACCTTTACTCTATCTTGGTTCTGACTCCAAAATTCTGATTTTAAAAGAAAAATGTTTTCTTCAGTATTTTTGTGCCTTTTCTTTCAACAAGACATTTATTTTTTTCATAATTTTCTATTTTCTCTCATTTCTTTTTTCCAAGTTTCCTCTACTAATCTTATTTTATTCTTAAAATCTTTTTCTTGGCTTTTTTAAAAACCTCTTTAACTTTTCTAGGAATTCTTGTTGGGTTTGTGTTCAATCTGCATTTTTCTTTAAAGTTTTTATATAGATATTCTCAAATCATTGTCTGAGTTTGTATCTCGAACAGTTTTTTTTTTTATGATTTGGTTCTTTGTTGTTGTTGTTCAGTTTTCCAGTCTGCTTCTGGACTTTGGGTTTCATATTAGAGTTCAGTTCTGGTCATCTCTGAGGGGGGAGAGATGATTGACCTGAGTTTCTATTTTTTGTGTGCTTCTGCTCCTTTCACAATCTTGCAAGTTTTTGATCTCCTCGTCTGTTCTCTCTTTACGCAGGTAGGATCCCTGTTCGCTTGTGACCTTGATCACTCCTCTTCACACTGGAACTGTATGTAACTCAGAACCATTGGGAACATAGCTTCTAGATGGCAGACATTCCTCCTTTACTACTTGGAATTGGATCCCATGGGATCTCTTTCTGCCCAGGTATAGTTATCTCCTAAGTCTGCCTGAGTGCTGGGTTGTTCCCTGTCTCTTCTGCCACCATCATAGCTCAGCAATATTTCCACAATCTACAGCTGCTTTTGTTGCTGCTGCCAGCCCCCACCTCCAATGTCTAGAGACCTCTTTGTCTATCTTCTTAAGCAACCTTGGGTTGGAAAAATGACACACTACTACTTTTTCTCCTCTTTCCCTCTAAGAATTCAGTTTGACCTTTCTAGGTCATTGTGGAAGAGGTTTGAGGAAAGTTGTGCATAGTTGTTAACTCTCATTCTACCATTTTAACTCTAGCTCCCTAGGAACTTTATTGTAGAGGACTTTAAATACGAGATTGAGAATTTTGCATTTAATCCTTAGGGCTCTAAGGACTCACACCTAGTATGCTGGGTGGTGAAGGGGCTATAGAAAAGAGTAAAATTGCAATTTTTAACCCAACTCTGTAGATCATTTATAAACTCCTGCTGACTTCTCAGGGATAGTTAGGCAAAAATAGCATTAGATGGTGAATCAGAAAGCCACTTTGGAATGAAAGGTATTATAGAAATTGATAGTGTGATTATTATCATGCATTCCAACTCTGATTTGGAACTTACTCTGAGTAGCACACAAATTGAGGTGTGTCTGTATTTATAAATCAAATGATAGATCCCCAAGGCTTAATGACTCAGAGTATAACATGCCCACTCAAATAAGCAGCTAGTTGGAACATCTGAGCTAAATTTCTTCTCTTTAAATATGAACTTTGTGCCCACTGTATTTGGCAGTATACTTTTATATGTTGTTGTTGTTGAGTTGTTTCAATTATGTTCAACTCTCTGTGACCCTATTTGGGTTTTTCTTGGCAAAGAACTGGAATGATTTACCATTTTTTTTCTCTAGCTCATTTTACAGATATGGAACTGAGGAAAACAGGGTTAAGTGACTTATCCAGGGTCATACAGCTAGTGTCTGAGATCACATTTGAATTCAGATCCTCCTGACTCCAGGGCTCTATCCCCTGCCACCTAGGGAGTATGAAATTTCTTTCTTTCTTTTTCCTTTCCTTTTCCTTTTTTAAATTTTTTAAAATAAACTAGAGGCAAGATACCATCATTGTTGCCTAGGAGTTCATAGTCTTCATTCCTCCAAAGACATTATTTACAATGCACCAAAATATGTTTATAGGGCCTGTCTAGTCAAAGGGGCAAGTTAGAACTCAAATGCCAGACATCATCTGAACTATTTCCAACTCCATATAATCTAAATAGTGTTGGGTGTCCTGCTTCCATCAGTGCTTGCAGCTTAATAGATAAAGATTCCATACATTCATCTGGTGTCCTAGGGCACCAGGAAAATAAATAATAACTCAGATTTATATAGTGGAGAAGGAAGAGAGTAGGTAATTCAAGTGTTCACAGACACTAGATTTGGAAGGTACCTTAAATATCATCTCATCCAACCCCTACCTTTTATAGGGAAGAAAACTGAGATCCAAAAGCATTAAGGAATATTTTCTTCAGAGAGAGAGCTGAGATTTATCCCCAGAGAATCGTAATGCCAAGTCCTCTTCTTCCTTTTCTTCTTTCTTTTCCATTCTCCATCACCAATATCCTCATTTTACGAAACTAATACTCAGAAACATTCATTTTCAAACTCAAATTCCTGATATCAATGAAAACTCTTTGTAACATCAATGTAAGGTATTATGTTTATTATTTATTCCAAAAACTCAATTGACTAAGTGAAACAAATGAAGAGACTATTAAAGGCTGTCTTTAAATAAGACATTTCTCAAACATATGCTAGGGGTTAAATACAAAATTCATTGATAGATAACAACCTCAGAGACAATTTTATTTCAAAGTCCTTTGATTATCAAATTAAGTTAGGCCTAAAGTGTGAAGAAATGCTTGCCAAAGGTATTCAATGCTATCTTGAAGAATGTCTTGTGGAAAGGACAATTGAAAAAGAAATTCTCTAATATGGGGTGAGGTCCTTCAGATGTTCCCATTTGCACATAATATTGTGCTGATTATATCAACTCCCACAATGCTGTATGTCTTCAGAGTGATCAAAAAACCATTCAAAAATATAAATCTAATGATCCAGGCAGGGAGAAAAAAGTAATAGAGAATATCTGCTGTCCATATTATTCCATGAAGAAGGATGCACCTTTTACTGGATTAGTTCATCACTACAAATTTCTTAGGCATGCATTGTAAATGGGCAGTGAGTGGGGCCCAGAACTGAATGGGGGGAGAGAAAAATGGGAAAATATCTCAAGGTATTCCCTGGTAAAGATGGTAGAGAAAAGTTTAGAGACTTGCCTGAACTCTCTCAAATTTATCTTTCAAATTTAAATATTTGTGTTTTTTTTATTTTGAGTTCCAAATTCTTTCTCTCCCTCCTTTTCCTTCTCCTTAAGAAATCAAGCAATTTGATATAGGTTGCTATATCACAATGTTTCAACACCAGTCTTTCCTGGTGATGATATATGGTTGTGATTATAGTTAAATCTTCAAAGTATTAAAAATAGGGCTGACACAGAGGCCGATGGAAAGAGGCATGACTGGAGGAAATAGTCTGAAGAATACGATCAATAATGACCTGTAAGCAAGAATGAATGAATGAAGTAGCACAAAAGATCACGTTTTGATATGTGATCAGAAAAGAAAGGGACGGGGCGGGGGGGAGGGGGCGGGTGCAGCTAGGTGGCATAGTGAATAGAATACCAGCCCTGGAGTCAGGAGGACCTGAGTTCAAATCCAACCTCATTTTATAATTACCTGCCTGTGCCATCTTAACCTCATTGACTTAAATAAAAATTAAAAAAATTTAAAAAAGAAAAGAAAGGGACCAATCATGAAAATAGAAGCACATAGAGTCACATAACAGCTGCTCAGTGTTAGGAGCCCCTTGGAAACATGAACCCATAGCAATTGGAAGAGTGCTCAAGGGACAGAGTTGGAATGGAGTCTCCTTTATTTTTTTAGTTTTTGCAAGGCAATGGGGTTAAGTGGCTTGCCCAAGGCCACACAGCTAGGTAATTATTAAGTGTCTAAGGCCGGATTTGGACTCAGGTACTCCTGACTCCAGGGCCAGTGCTCTATCCACTGCGTTACCTAGCTGCCTGGAGTCTTATTCTTAGAGGATTCTGGTTATTATTATTATTATTATTATTATTATCATTATTATTATTATTATTATTATTATTATAATGTTTGCCTTTCATTCTACAAACTGGATTTGAGTGAGGGGGTACTCTGCTAAGTCACCAGCCTCACTTCTCTAGAGCCATCTAGGTCCAGTGGCCAGATATAGATCAAAATGCCTGGGGATGATCCTAGATATAAGGCAATCAGAGTTAAGTGACTTACCCAAGGTCACATAGCCTAGTAAGTGGCCAGTGTCTGAGATCAAATTTGAACTGAGGTCCTCCTGACTCTAAGGTCAGTGCTCTGACCACTGCACTACCTAGTTGCCCTTTAGAATATTCTAGTGGGAAAGAGACAGAATTAAGACTCATCCATACTACCTTAGGGTTGACTTAATAGTATGTCAATGTCATCTCAACTTATAAATGCCACCTTAGGTTGCCTTATTAGAACAATTTCTCAGGTCGTATTGAGTTTGACAGGGGACTTATTTCAGCTTGCAGACAAGTGACCATTTATTGGGGCAAATTAAATTTATTAAATTTATTAAATTAACACATGGTCTCCGAATGTGGTCTTAATTAATTTAGGAAGTGATTTTGACAAATGGTTTCTAAGTTATTCTTTTCCACTCAGTTTCAATTTCCTATGTATTATTACCTTATTTTGGCTACATAGATATTTCCTTACTATACTAACCAGTTGAAGTGGGGACCATAACAAAATACAATATGAATACACTAAGTCAGTTTAGGTGGTTGTTTGATTGTTTGTTTTGTTTTTGTTTTTGTTTTTTTTTCTTAATGAGACCTGTAATTTGATTGGTATAAACTAATTTCCAATGAGAAAACTCCTTCTACCAAGGCAGATTAGCAAGTGTCATAGAGTCATTAAGTCAATGTATATCAGAGATAAGTTAACTCATCATTACACTATGCTGCCTAATGTTAAATTAAATATTTGTTTATTTTTCAATAAAAACTTCCATGACAGAGCACCAGGTCTAGAGACATAAAAACAAAAACAACCAAAAAACCACATGTATTCAAATCTGGTATCAGATTTTTTTTCTTTTTTTTAAGGAAAACCTCTGTGGCAATGGATTGGGCAACAGGCTTGGAATAAAGCAAAATAACAGGCTTGGAATAAAACAAAACAACAATGTGAATTCAAATATGATTTCAGATACTTCAGATACAAGTCAATTAACCCTCAGTTTCCTCATCCATAAAATGAGCCAGAGAAGAAAATGGCAAATCACTCTAGTATCTTTGCTAAGAAAACCCCAAAATAGGGTCACAAAGAGTTGAATATGATTGAAATGTCTGAACAACAATATTCATGGTATATAATAGATGTCTATGAAGAATTTGGGAGGAATACAGGTGAAAAGTATGTAGAATAAGAAGGCATGAATAAATTGTAGAGAGCAAGCTTTGAAGGAAGTACCCACATTGATACAAATCCATTGAAGAAGGAGAATGAGAAGGAAAAGAATAAACATTTCTTAAACTCCTGCCATGTGTTAGGCTATGCAAATATTGTTTCATTTCACTCCCACAATAATCCTCTGGGCTAGAATAGATGAGGAAACTGTGTGAGAGAATAAGTATTTATTGAGTGTCACACAACTGAGGTCAACTTTGAACTCAGGTCCTCCTGAACCCAATTACAGCACTTAATCCACTGTACCACCTAGCTCAATCCCAAATGTGAGAGCTCTAGCACCCCTCAGTTTCACTTAATTTCTCTTAGATTTAAATTTCCTCATTTATAAATTGAGGCTAATAATAGCTCTACTATTTGCCTCACTACAGCTTTATGAGGAAATCACTTTTGCAAATTTTAATGCATTATCTAAATGCTAGTATAGTGTCCTTCTTTAGGACCACAATGCCATCCCTACCTAATTCATACTTCAATTGAAAGTTTGAGTCCGGAAAGTCACTACCTCCAGATCTGAGGTAATGTAACTCACAAGTCTCTGCCAATATACTTATTTTTGTAATCAGACAGTAGATACAAAAGCTTAAAGCAAGACATTTCTTGGATTGACATTGTTAGAACAGTTTTTAAAAAACCCTTAAACTTAGGATACACTATCACAAATACAGCCAATCTTAGTGAAAAGAATAGGCATTTAGGTAAAATTGTTACTGTTCAATCATTTCTGTCAGGCACAACTCTTCATGACCTATTTTGCATCAGTTCATATAAATCTTTCCATACTTCTTTGAGTTTATTATATTAACTGCTTCACATAACTTAGTGATAAACCATGACATTCAAGTAACAATTTGTTTAGTCTTTCCCTAAAAGAGGCAGAAATTTTGTTTCCAGCACTTTTTTACTATTTAAAAAATGTTGCAATAAACATATTACCATCAATAGGGTCTTCCTTTTTATCATCAGTCTTCTTAAACTGAATGCCTAGCAGAAGAATCTCTGGGTCAAAATATAGGACATCTTAATCACTTTCTTGCTTTTCCAAAAGGCCAGATAATTATATAACTTCAGCACCTTAAGACTGTCTGTCTTTCCACAATCCTCTTAATATTGATTTTTTTCCTGTATTTTGTCATCTTTGCCAATTTTCTGAGTTTAAGATGACATCTCAGAGTTATTTTGATTTACATTTTTCTCTTACTGTGATCAGGAGCAGTTTTTCATTTTGTGGTCTATAGTTTAAATTCTCTTAAGAATTACATCTTTAAATTTTTTTAATTTGTGGAATAAAACAAGCATATACATAGCAGAGTACATTAAAAATATGATTGTGCATGAAACTCCAATCTAATTATGAACAACTTGTTATTCCTTTTAAATATACAAGTATGATTATAAATTATAAATTTCATTTTTTTCTTTGCCTTCCCCTAATCCCTGGATATGACTATCATTAGCCAAATTTGACATGGGTGTATTACATGTGTGTGTGTGTGTGCGTATATACATATATATATATATATATATATATATATATATATATATATATATATATATATACATAACTGTTCTATTACATACTTCTATTTATCAGCAGGATTTTTCCTCTGGATGCATAACAGCAACTTTCTTCATAGAAAATTTGGGTTTTTATAATAATCCAAATGACTTATTCATTAAAGTCATTCTTTTTTTTTAAGGTGTTTTTGCAAGGCAAATGGGGTTAAGTGGCTTGCCCAAGGCCACACAGCTAGGTAATTATTCAGTGTCTGAGACCAGATTTGAACATTCCAGGGCCGATGTTTTATCTGCTGCACCACCTAGCCACCCCATTAAAGTCATTCTTAAAACAATATTACTGTTACTACAATGTTCTCTTGGTTCTGCTCATTTTGCTTTTCATTATTTCATGTAAACTTTTCAAGTTTTTTCTAAATCATTGAACTCATCATTTCTTATAACACAGTAGTATCACATCACAATTGTGTACCACAACTTGTTACTCAATTGATGGGCATCCCTGAAATTTCCAGTTCTTTGCCACCCACAAGAGAACTGCTATTATTAATATATAATATCTTTAAAAATTTTAACATATGCAGCTTATGTATGTATGTATTAAAAATTTGAAGAGAGCCTTCAATTTTTTATTAAAAAAACTTAAAAATCTCTTATTCTCTAAATTTTTCAATTAATTCTGTGATTGTAAAGATGCACAATACCATTCTGAGAAAATCATATTCCTTTCCCATATCTTCATCAAGGATGCCTTGAATATGTGTACATTATTCTCAAAAGTGTTTGTAGAGAAAAGGAATTAGAGATATAAGCCAAGAGTTATTGTGATTGCTGTGTGTGTTTTTTTCCCCCAGGCCTTTGATATTTTCCCTATTTGGGGGTATTTGGAGAATTGATTCCTAAAAGTCTTCAAGATTGTGTTGCTGCCAAGAAGTACCTTCTCCAGGTCTACTCCATCTAGTCCATCTTCTCTTCCTATCTGTGCTTTCTTTAGTGATGATTCTGCTTCCTCATGAAACACAATCAAGGATTTTAGAATCCAAGTAGGGCAATTGAATTGTCTTTGAAGGGAAAAGCAATTTGTTATAGAAATTTTATTGTATCTTTTCCATTTTTTCATCTATTTGTTGCCCTCCACAGATACCCCTGAAATCATAGACTACAACTATGACTCTCATCAAACTATCTGAATTTGAAAGCCTGGAAAGAAGTATTGATGTTAAAAGTACAGAGAAAGAAGTAGGAAAGAAAACATTTACTGAAAGTAGTGATAACAATCTAATTTAAATTAAATTCAGTTAGCTATTTGTAAGTAGCACCTGAAGTGAGGGAAATAAGGAATTTTCTGCTTTATCATAAGACACAATCCTTTTAGACAAGCCCAACAAAAAGGCAGCTGGTATAGTTTTAGGCCCTCAACCAAAAAAAAAAAAGGTGAATAGACATCTCAACTCATCCTATCCTGCTTCATGTCCTTTCTTTAAAGATGACAGGAAACATGATAATAATAGCAATTTGCATTTATATAACCCTTTACAATTTACATAACATTTTTAAAGGATATCTCAGAGTTATAACCAGTGAAGGGCAAACAGGGTAAAGCTTCAGGGACTAAATTTAGGGAGTACCAAATTAAAATAGGAAGTGCAGGCGGAAGTGAGAGAAGATGGGTACAATGGATAGAATGTCTACAATACCTGAGTGTCTTCCATGGGGAATTAGGAGCATAAGGTAGAAATAGCAGGTAGTTCCTGATCTCATCATATGTCAAGCTAAGAATTTGAGAAAAGAGTGGAAGAGAAAAGAGTAGGGAAAAAAGGTCATTTGGGAGCAGTGGTATATTAGTAAATATTTAACAATCAACTCTTTCAGGGAAGGTAAATGTTTAATCTGCATTACTAACATTTCTGTACTACTTTCTTAAATTTAGATAATTGGAAAAATAATAAATCAAATTCTAATTTATAGCATTTGTTGATTTACAGTTCGTAAATGTTCATACTGAAATTATAACAATCACCTCTAACAAATCCCTGCTCCAGAGTGGGGAATGAAGCAAATAATCACCATCAAGGCAATAAGGGAAAAAGGGGTGTGGAAGCATACCTTCATTCAGATAGGGATGGTGTGAAAAGAGTGTAAGACTTAAATTTCCATGTTTATCTGACTGTAGCCTAGGTAGTATTTACAAAGAACAGAGTCATAATTTAGAGCTGAAACAGATCTTAGAAACTTCCTTATCTTAAAGATGTGGAATCCAGTGCTGAGAAACTAAGTGATTTGTTCAAGGAAATACAATCAGGTATCTAAGACAGAAATTGATATGAGATCTTCCTGACTCTGTTCACTAATCTACCTACCTACTGGCTAAAAAAAGAAAAAAAAAAGAAAAAAGTGTTAAAAAGTGCCATTATTGCCCTTCCCCAGAGTCCAATGCCAATATATCATCAAGGTGTGCAGGTGACAATTAGTTCTTGAAACCAGTGACCTTTATGATCTTTTAGGTTCTTTGTTGTTAATTTGGTCATTTTTTCAATTATGTCTGACCCTTCCCGGTATCAATTGGGTTTGTTTTTTGTTTTTGTTTTTTTGACTAAGATACTGAAGCAGTTTGCCATTTTCTTCTCCAGTTCATTGTGGAACTGGAGGCAAACAGAGTTAAGTGAAACCTGGGGTCACACAAGAAGTGTGTGAGGCTAGATTTAAACCCAGGAAGATGAGTCTTCCTGACTCCAAATCTATTGCACTCACTATCCACAGTGCCACTTAACTGCTCCAGTAGGTTTTTACCAGTTGGGAAAGCCTTTGATTAAGGATCTGGCAGAAGATTTGGTTGAGCAGCATTCTAAGTGAGAAATCACATAGTGCTATCTATGATTTCAAATTCAATCAGCCTTATTAAATACAAAGATCTGTACATTTTCAGAAAGTAAACTAACAGCTTAACAATTTTTAAAAATGGCCACGGCAAAACATGAAACAGACAAAAATATACATTAGTCCTTGATGCAGTATACTAGAAAGAACACTGCCCTAGAGTTAAAAGAACTTATACTCACATCCTCCCTTTGATGCTTGCCTGAATGACTTTGGACCTGTCATTTAGCCTTCTTGAATCTCAGTTTCCCCAAATGTAAAATAAGGGAAATGGATTAGCTGACCTCTCTTCAAGCTGTTAATCTATAAAACATTTCCCTTATATTTCTGAAGTAAAAGTTGTGGAGTAATCAAAAATGCAAGAATCATGGTTTTTAAATCATTTATGAAAAATTAATGTAATTGCTATTTTAAACATCAAGACTTGTCCATTGACCAGTATGTTGATGTACTTGTGCAGAAACTTGACTAAATTACATTGACATTATTGTATCATACTCTAAACCAAAATTCAAAGAAATTGTGACCGAGCTCACAAGTTAGCTTTTTAGGTAAATAATGCAATTAGTTTCATTGTGCCCTTAAAGTAAAAAGGAAAAAATAATTTCATGGGAAACTTCAGTTATTCAGATAGAAATAAGCAAAGCATCATCATCTTCATTGTAGTTTATGTGGCAGCATCTCTTGCAGAGAATGAAATAAAATCCAAGAGCAGTGAGTAAGGTACCAGAGGAAGAGTCAGGAGCACCTGAGTTCAAATCCCACCTCACACACTTTCTGCTGTCTGAACTTGTACAAGTAATCTAACCTCTTTGTGACTCAGTTTCTTCACCTGCAAAAATCAAGGACTGGACTCACCTTGGAGTTAACAGGCTGAGAGATATTATAGGATATCTTCCCATGTTCTAAATCTCTTGAGCTGATAGCATTGAATAAAGATACTCTAACTGTTGATGGTGATGGGGGATCCCCTAGAAACCCTGAGGGAAGAAAAGTAAGAGAGAGAGTCCAGAGATTAAGGAGTACACATAGAATAGAACTATAAAATTAAACTGATATCTTAATATCTAGGAAGCAACAGCCATTTCAAAATCAATTGTCTATGCAGAATCAGATAATTTTTTCTTTTTTTCATTGTATTTTATTTTTTCCAATTACATGCAAAGATAGCTTTCAACATTCATCCCTTTGCAAGCTATTGCATTCCCTAGAATCAGATTATTAAAATTCATATTACTATAAATGGCATTGCCTGTTGATTTGACAAGAAACTATAAAAAACAGATAAAAATAAGATTGAATTCTCTGAGATTTACTATAGATCTATTCTTACCTGTTTAAGCAAGCTGTATACTTTTAACAAAAAATAATGGACAAATGGAAAGATGTTGACTCTGATTATCATAATTTATGTCTTTTAAATAAGTTTTTACTGATTTCTTTTTTTATATCACTATTATTTCCCCCAGTATACCTTCCCATTTTTCTCCTAAAGAACCATATCATTTAATGAATAGTATCTTTTTCAAGACAAAAAGAAAAAGAATAGGAAAAAATCAGTTTAACATTGAAAATATCTGAAAATAAGTACAGCATATATATAGAACACTTATGGCCTTCCTTTCTCTGCAAACAGCTGAAATGGAAATACAAGGAGGTGATGATAAATATTTAACAGTCAGCTCTTGGTGGGGCATGTATATGTGATATACTTTTTTTTGCAAGGAAAATGGGGTTAAGTGACTTGCCCAAGGCCACACAGCTAGGTAATTATTAAGTGCCAGAGGCCAGATTTGAACTCAGGTATTCCTGACTCCAGGGCCAGTGCTCTATCCACGGTGCCACCTAGCCGCCTTAAATGATACACTTTTAAGTTAAATTTACATTATTAACATTTTCTCCATCAATTTCCTAAGTCTAAATAGTCAACAAAACAATAAATCAAGCCCTAATTGGTAGCATTTACTGATTTTACATATATAAATGTTCGTAATGAAAATTTAACAATTGACTCTTGAGAACTAGTTTACACAGGCTCCAATGAACTTTGGTATGGGATCAACTTTTTCTATCTCTTTTTTCAAACCATATACCATAATTTCTTACAAAAATTTCACTAAAAAAAACAAACAAAAAAATAACAACAAAAAACAATTGCCATAATGAGGAGATTAAAGGAGTTTAGAAACACCTTAGTCATCAATTATCTTGTCAAGCCAAGAGACAGGATAGCTAAAGAATGCTATTTAGAAATGCAAATTTATTTTCTAAAAAAATTGTAATGGGCAAGCATAACATTTATTATCTTGGTTCTCACTCTCACTGCCTAGGAGGCTGGATATATTACATTTCACTGCCCCTCTAGGGTTCTCTGACACTCTCAAAGGGGAGAGTGTGAGGCTCTCTCAAATGGATCCAACCCCCCTTCTCCATCCCCCTTCACTCTCCCCCTACTCCAGACCAATGGTATTGTATCAAATAGAGAGTAGTCTGCTGCTATTTCTATTTAACCAATATCAGTCAGTTTTTACAAAGAAATATTTATTTCAAAAAGGCATAATTAGGAATATCCAAATTTACCTCTGTATGGAGGCATAATCCCTGCCCACCCTACCATACCTTTTGGAGCAACTCAGTCTCTACCAGGGGAAGGGAATAAGGTTCATATTTTTACTCAGTTCCAATAAAGCATAAAGCAACCCCTTTGGATTTAAGTTTCCAAAGCCCCTCAGGAACCCTGGCTTCTCTGGGCTTCCTGACAGCTGGCTGGTCTACCTACAATCCTAGTCTCCCTGGCTCAAACTGAAACTGAGGACAGACACCATGGAACAAAGAACTTGCATCCATTTATCAGAGCCAGGGTCTTTGAGATGGGGAAAGGTGTCTTTCCTTCTGCTTCAGTCAGTGTTTTCAAGCTGTGGGTTAATTGATTTTTATGTTCTGGATGCTAACTGCAGAAAAAAATCACATATGGAAAAAAATATGCAAGGAAAAAGTGATTGTCTCAGTCTATCCAGACCAAGAGGCCAGTCTCTTCTGGCCTGCTCCAACTACACAGCCAATCTAAAGAGGCTACAAACAACCACCCAAAGTAGCAAAGGATGCAGAGTGCCTCCATGTTGGGTGGCCTAGACATGCCCAGGAAAAGTCCCATTATACAAAGAGTGAAAAAGGTAGCCAAGGAGAAAACAAACCTGCACGGAGTTTAGTGTTAGATCTGAGTGATATCTTTCTGGAACATTTACAAATGAAATCAAAAGAAGTCAATAAACAAACACAAAATGTAATAGAACTGCTTGTATTTTTGTAGTGATCTCTTTTCATTAGCAATCTTAGGGAAACCACCATATTTGGACTCCTTTACTTCAGTGCCCAAAGTGCTGTGTGAGGAAGAAGCAATGATAATTATGGAGATGTGACTGTCCCCTTCTTGTTCATCCAAAAGTTCGATTCCACAATTATATATTAAGGGGACTACCCAGAGTCAGTGCTCTATCCTCTGTGCCACCTATGCTCAGTTTTATTGTTCTTTGGGCATAGCTCTATATTGCTCTCTAGAATGCTTGAATTAGTGCACAACTCCACCAACAATGCATCAGTGCCCCAATTCTCGCACAACCTCTCTTAAATAGATTGTTTTCTCTTTTTGTCATTTTAACCAATCTTATACATGTGAGATGTTACCTCATAGTTGTTTTAATTTGCATTTCTCTAATCACTAATGATTTGGAACATATATATATATGTATGTATATATGTATATATACATACGTGTATATATATATATAGCCTTTTTTTAGGTTGGGTTTTTTTTTTTTTGCAAGGCAATGGGGTTGAGTAGTTTGCCCAAGGCTACACAGCTAGGTAATTATTAAGTGTCTGAGGTCGGATTTGAACTCTTGATCTTTTGTTGATCCAGATGTATTTTGTTATTATTTTTTCCTAGCTCTGTAAAATAGTTACTTGGCAGTTTGACTGGTATGGCATTGAAAAAGTAATTTAATTTGGGTAGAATTGTCATTTTTATTATTTCTGCTCTATCTAATCATGTCTAGGAATTGAAGTTTTTCTAGTTGTTTATATCTAACTTTGTGTGAATAGTGTTTATTAATTGTATTCATTTAGTTTGTCAGTTTGTCTTGGAAAGTAGATTCCTGAGTATTTATGTTGTCTACAGTTACTTTAAAGGAATTTCGCTTTCTATCTCTTACTCCTGGGTTTTGTTATTTATATATAGAAATGATGATGAGTTGTGTGGGTTTATTTTATTTCCTGCTACTTTGCTGAAGTTATTGTTTCAAGTAGTTTTTTGGATGATTTTCTTAGGTTCTCTAAGTATACCATCATATCATCTGCAAAAGAGTAAAAGTTTTGCTTCCTCACTGCCAATTCTATTTCCTTCAATATCTTTTTCTTCTCATTGCTAAAGTTAACAATTCTAATAGTATATTTAATGGTAGTGGTGATAATGGACATTCTTGTTTCTCCCCAAACTTATTTGAAATGTTCTTAGTTTATTTCCATTACATATATGTCAATGGTTTTAGATAGATATTGCTCATTATTTTAAGGAAAACTCCATTTATTCCTATATTCTCTAGTGTTTTCAATAGGAATGGATGTTGCATTTTGTCAAAGATTTTTTCAGCATCTATTGAGATAACCATATGATTTCTGTTGTTTTTGTTATTGATATGTTCAATTATGCTGAATGCTTTCCTAATATTGAATCATCCCTGCCTACCTGATATAAATCCTACCTGATCATGGTGCATTATCCTAGTAATAACTTGTAATTTTTTTTTTTAGATTTTTCAAGGCAATGGGATTAAGTGGCTTGCCCAAGGCCACACAGCTAGGTAATTATTAAGTGTCTGAGGTCGGATTTGAACCCAGGTACTCCTGACTCCAAGGCCAGTGCTCTATCCACTGAGCCACCTAGCCGCACCTAACTTGTAATTTTTTTAATTTTATTTAAGTTTTTTTTGCATCAATGTCAACTAGAGAGATTGATGTATAGTTTTCTTTGTTTTGACACTTCCTAGTTTAGGTAACAACATCATATTGATGTCATAAAAAAGAAATTTGGCAGAACTCCTAATTTTAAAAATAGTTCATGCAGAATTGAAATTAATTGTTCCTGAAATGTTTGGTAGAATTCACTTGTAAATCCATCTGGAGCTGGAGACTTTTTCTTAGGGAGTTTTTTGATGGTTTCTTCAATTTCTTTTTTCTGAAATGAGGTTATTTAAGTATTTTATTTCTTCCTGATAATCTGGGTGGTTTGTATTTGGTAAATATTCATCTATTTCACTCAGTTAATTAAATTTGTTATCATATAGTTGGGCAAAATAGCTCCAAATTATCTCTTTAATTTTTTCCTCATTGGTGTTGAGTTCACCCTTTTCATTTTTGATGCTGGTAATTTGGAATTCTTTTTTTTAATCTGATTAGCCAAAGGTTTATCTATTTTGTTGTTTTTTTTCATAAAATCAACTCTTAGTTTTATTCATAATATCGCTTTTATAATATCAATTTGCAATTTTATTAATCTTTCCTTTGATTTTCAGAATTTCTATTTTGGTATTTAATTGGGGATCTTTAATCTGTTCTTTTTCTAGCTTTTTTAATTGCATACCCTATTCATTAATCTCTTCTTTATTTTATTCATATAAGAACTTAAAAATAGATTCCCCCTTCATTTACTAAAGCATTTAGTAAATCCCCCTAATCTCATAAACTTTGATAGGATGTCTCATTGTTATGATTTTCTTGAATGAAATGGTTGATATTTCTATGTTTGGTTGTTTGATCCATTCATTCTTTAAAATTAGTTTCCAATTAATTTTTCATTTATCTTTCCATGGCCCATTGTTACATATAATTTTCATTGTATCATGATCTGAAAAGTATGCATTTATTATTTCTGCCTTTCTGCATTTGATTATAAGGTTTTCATGTCCTAGAACATGGTGAATTTTGATATATTGTGCCATTTGATATATGTGCAAAGAAAAAGGCTTATTTTTTTCTATCCCCATCCAGTTTTCTCCAGAGGTCTCATATCTAAGTTTTCTAAGGTTTTATTTACCCTCTTAACTTCCTTCTTGTTTACATGCTTAGATTTATCTAATCCTCTTGCAAAATTCTAAAATAAATAAATAAATAAATGTTGGGGTGGCTAGGTGGCATAGTGGATAGAGCACTGGCCCTGGAGTCAGGAGTACCTGAGTTCAAATCCCACCTCAGACACTAATTACCTAGCTCTATGGCCTTGGGCAAGCCACTTAACCCCATTTGCCTTCCAAAACTCTAAAATAAATAAATAAATAGATTTAT